>NW_027185720.1:12234953-12256250 GCF_028583685.1 Petaurus breviceps papuanus | reverse complement strand
AGGGAGGGAGGAAAGGAGGAAGGAAGGGAGGGAGGAAGAGAAGGAGGGAGGGAGGAAGAAAGGGAGGAAGAAAAGAAGGAAAAAATGAGAGAAGGAAGGATGGAAGATGGAAAAAAGGAAGGAAAGAAAGAGGGATGGAAGGAAACCAGGGAGCCTAGAGGTATAACCCACTTCACTTTTCTGTCTTATCCTGTCCCTGCGATTTCCTGTGTGAAGTGGTGCTGCTTTGCCCACAGTAAAGATGCAGTCACTGCCGCACCCAGAATATCAGCCAGGACTGATTGTCTAACTGGGCTCTCTGTCAATGGCGAGAGACCCGCAGCTGAGAAGGCCAATGATTCCATTCATTACCTGCTATGCTGTTTAAGTGGCTGTGGTCAGCTCTCATCATTTTATTTGTCCAAGGGGGTGCAGGAGGGATTGAAGGAGATGGCCGTGCCCTCCCTACCCCCAGTGCTGAGATTCTGTGATTAAATAAGAAACAGAGGAAGGGAGAGAGAAGAAAAGGGGATAAGAAAAGAGGAGGAATATAGGAGAAAAGGAACTTTCCTCTTCACTTGGGAGCAGGTATGAGAAACTATACCAGAGGCAATATGGCATAGTGAGTAGAGCACCAGACTTTGCATTAGGAAGCCCTGGGTTCAAATCTCATCTCTGACATATTAGCAATGTGAATCTGGGCAATGAATTCATTTCTCTGAGCCTCAGTTTCCTAACTGATTACTTCAGTGCCTGGCACATAGATGAGACTAAATAAATATTAGTTGACTTAACCCTTTGTGACCTTGGAGAAGTCATTTCCTCTCTCTGGGCTGCAGTACCCTCGTCTGTAAAATGAAGGGATTGCACAAGCTGGCCTCGAACGTCCTTTCTCGCTCTGTGACCCTATGACCATTCCTCAGGGGTATTACAGAAGAGATCCCTCAGAAAGGAGGGAGAAACGAGCATCATTGTCAGGAGCTGACTCACTCTCCCAGGCCCTTTACAGAGGCTAGATGGCCCCTTGGGGGTCGTGGTGAAGGAGGGATTCTCAGTCCTGGAGGGGCCCCCTCCTGCTCCACATCTGTGAGCCTATGATTCCCGCATACGTCAGTTTCCTCATCTGTAACATGAGGGGTTGGACGAGATAATCTTTGAGGTCCCTTCTCAGAGACTCAGATCTCAGAGATTCTGTTACTCAGTTATTTGCAGGGAGAGAAGCAAGAAAAGAGATTAAGGGGAGAAGTAGCAGAGTTGTCTCAGGTGCCCTGTGGTCCAGTAGGGCCATGGCTACTCCAGCCCAAGTAGAATAGAAACTCCTTTCAGGCAGTGATAGGTTTTCTGTTTCAAAGGACAAAGGAAAGACTGTCCCGTAATGCTGAATTCCCAGTAGGGGAACACTATCCTATCCACCCATAATATGATTATCAATAACATAGCCCAAGTTGGAAAGGATCGGAATAACTATCATCATTATTAACAATTAGCATTTATGTAGCCCTTTAAGATTGCAAAGTGCAAGGGATGGCTAGGTGGCACAGTGAAACAGTGAAACACCAGCCCTGGAGTCAGGAGGACCTGAGTTCAAATCCAGCCTCAGACACTTAACACAAAACTAGCCATGTGACCTTGGACAAGTCACTTAACCCCAATTGCCCTGCCTTGCCCCTTCCAAAAAGCCAAAAAAAATGTATTTTTTAAAAGATTGCAAAATGTTTTCAATTATTATCTCAACTGACCTCAGAGGCCATATAGCTCAACTCTGTGATTTTAGAGATGTGGAACCTGAGACCCAGAGGGGCAAATGACACTTCCAAGGTCACACAGGGAGTGGCAGAGCTAGAATTTGAACCCAAGCCTTCAGACTCCAAATTTCATCCTCTTTTGACTGGACCAGTGTCTGAAAGAGGTTATACAGCTTGCTCAAAGTCATATGAGGGTCAGTTCTCTTGCTATTCTAAAAGTCTCTCTCTTGAGACAGCAAAGATATGAGCCCCAACGTTCTCTTCTATTGGAGAATAGCTTATCACTTACACTGTGATGGAACTTTTGGTTTAGTTGGAGGAAGGAGTTAAACTCAAGTGGTTAGAACTCCATTTTCTGAATCAGTCCATCCATCAACAAACATTTATTAAGTACCTACTGTGTGCTGAGTGCCAGGGATGCAAAAACAAAAATGAAGGAGCTTACATTCTATGGGATAAATCTCCTAATCCATCACATTGGTGCTAATTCATCAATCAGTCAATCAGTAAACATTTATTAAGCACCTACTATGTGCCAGTCACTGTGCTAAGCACTGGGGATAAAAAAGAGGCAAAAGACAGTCCCTTCCTTCAAGGAGCTTACAATCTAATAAGGGAGACCACAAGCAAATGAATATGTACAAAGCAAACTAGAGACAGAATAAACAAAATTATTGGAAGGTAAAGCCCTAGAATTAAGAGGGATTATAGAAATACCTCCTGTAGAAGATGGGATTCTGAGTGTATTTAAAGGAAGCCAGGGAAAGCAATAGGGGGGAGATGAGGAAGCATAACATTCCAGGCAGAGAAAATTACCAGAGCCAAGAGAGAATGTCTTGTTCGAGGAACATCAAAGGGACTAGGGTTACTGAATCAAAGAGTATGTTGTGGGGAATCAAGCATAAGAAGACTGGAAATCTGGTAGAGCTTGAAGGCAATAAGGAGCCACTGAAGTTTATTGAGGAGATGGGTGACATGGTCAGACCTACACTAGGAAAATCACTTTGGTGGCTGAATGGAGGATGGGTTGAAGTGGGAGAGATCTGAGACAGGCAGACCCCACCAGCAGGTTATTGTAATAGTCCATGCAGGAGGTTATGAGGGTCTGCACCAGGTTGGGAACAGTGTCAGAGGAGAGAAGGAGGCATATTTGAGGATGCTGCAGAGATAAAGATGACAGGCTTGGACATGGGGGTGAGAGAGAGAGACAGAGACAGACAGAGAGAGGCAGAGACAGAGAGACAGAGACAGAGAGAGACAGAGAGAGGGGTCCAGGATGAATCCTAGGGTGAACCTGAGGGATTGGGAAGAGAGTGTTGTCCCCTACAGTAATGAGGAAGGAAGGAGGGGGAAGGTTTAGGGGGAAAGATAATGAGTTCAGTTTTATAGAGGTTGAGGTTAAGACATCTACTGGACATCCAGTTTGATATGTCTGAAAGACAGTTCAAGATGGGAAATTGGAGGTTGGGGCAGAATAGGTAGGTCTGAGAATCATCAGCACAGAGATGGTAATAAAGTCCATGAGAACAGATGAGCTCACCAAGTGAGATAGTATAGAGGGAGAAGAGGGTCCAGGACAGAACCCTAAGGGATGCCTACAGTTAGATGGTATGATGTGAATGACAATCCAGCAAAGCAGACTGAGAAGGAGTGATCACATAGGTAGAAGAAGAACTAGGAGAAAGGTGCCTCAAAAATCTAGAGATGAAAGAGTGTCGAGGAGGAGTGATCAACAGTGTGAAGGGCTGCAGTGAGGTCAGGGAGAATAAGGATTGAGAAAAGGTCCCTGGATTTGTCAACTAAGAAATCATCAGTAACTTTGGAGAGAGCAGTTTCAATGGAATAATGAGGTTGGAAGCTAGATTGTAAGGGGGTTAAGAAGGGAATGATAACAGAGAAAGTAGTAGCAACCATTTTGGAGGCATTTGGCTACAAAGGGCAGAAGAGAGAGAGGACATAGAATCATTGTTAGGGAGGGAAGGATCAAGTGAGTGTTTTTTCAAAATGGGAAAAATATGGGCATCTCTGTAGGCAGTAGGGAAAAAGCCAACAGAGAGGGAAAAGAATGATCATGAAAATAAACTCAATTCTCCAACTAAAGGGTCTTGTCTGGGTCTCTCATCTGTCCCAGGCTCATTTCTATCCTTCCTGGTTTTTCTCTCCTGTTCCCTTGGTTAGACTTTAAGCTCCTGCCTTCCTCTGATCCCTAGCCACACCCCTACTCCCAGCCCCAGCAGCAGATGACTTAGTCTTCTGAACAGACCAAAAACCATCTGGCCCGCCCTCCCTCAGCTGCTCCCAGCTGTCCCTGGGAACGTCTCAACAACATCACCCACTCTCTCCTCTTTCTTCCTGGACACAGAAGACCAGATCCCCCTACTCCTCACCAAAACCCATTCCCCCTTTCTCTGCTCTCAAACCCATCTACTCTGGTACTTTTTCAAGGAGTCATCCCCTCTCTCACACATTCTCACTTCTTTCAACTGGCTCCTACCATCAGTCTCAGTTTTCCCCAAACAGAAGAAAGCCTTCCCTTAATTAAGAGACAGCTTAGTGTGTAATAGATGAACCTGAAGTCAGGAAAACCTGGATTCCAATTACACCTTAGACACTCAGCAGCTGTAAGACTTTGGACAAATCACTTAGCTTTAGTTCTTTATCAGTAAAATGGGGAAGAAGTGAGCTGGATGGTTCCTGGGGGTCCCATGTTAACAGTTCTAGAGCTGTGATCCTAAATCCTGATTCATGAAAGGTCTCAAGAAACTCCATATTTAGGAGTGAATTTACTTCAGATATCACTTAAGATTGGACCCATTGATTACAATATTTATTTCATGATTGCATTTGTCACAACATCCTACTCAACAATAGACTTCCAGAAAAACAGTCTCACTATGAACAGCACTAACTGGGAGCAGCTTTTGATGGTCTTTTTTGACCTAAACCACTTCTAGAGAGCAAATTGTTCAAACTGAAAAGTGGAAACATTTATATTTTGAAAACTGGCAAATGATTCAAGTGAGGACTCGATTTGTTATTTTGTTGATTGACTAGACTTAAGAAAATGATGGAGAAAATGTTAATAATGAAAATTAAACTGAAAACTATATCTTGAGTACATATTTTAGAGAGCTGGTTGTTAAACATTTACCAGCACACCCTTGGCTATGGAATATTGCTGTTGTTCAGTGATGTCAGACTCTTCGTGACCCCATTTGGTGTTTTCTTAGCAAAGATAGTGGAGTAGTTTGCCCTTTTCTTCTCCAGCTCATTTTACAGATGAGGAAACTGAGGTAAACAGGGTTAAGAGACTTGCCCACGGTCACACAGCTAGGAAGTGTCTGAGGTCATATTTGAACTCAGGTCTCCCTGACTCCAGGGACCCTGTGAACTATGCCATCACCTAAATGCCCAGGCCATGAAATACCCTTTCTGAAAATTAGCCTGTACCCTTCTCATACTTCATCAAGGATTCCTCTGATGCTGTATAGATGGGTCCCATAAAGATTGGATAGGAATGGAAAAGTAGGCAAATGGGTCAATAGTTATTCCTATACCTTTGTTTGGTAAAAATAAAGTCCAAGATTATTTTTTCCCAGGCTGAAGCCACACTCATGCCTTCTCACTCCATTTTCTAGAATTTATTAAAAAAAATAGCCTCTCCTCTGCCAAAACAGAGCTAGTGACAAGGAGCTCTTTTTGTGTGCATCTGGCCTTCCTATGGTTGGACAGCTTTGGATCCAAAATCTGGGTACCTGGAACCCAGGTCAAGGAAAGGTGGTAAAGTTCAGTGTAGAAGAAAGTGGGTCTGAATCCAGAAGACCCAACAAATCTGAGCTCCTCAGTGCCAGCATGCTCTGGACATGTCAATTCATCATTCTGGGCCCCAGTTTTCTTGCCTGTAAAAGGGGTATAACAATAGCACTTACCTCATAGGATTATTGTGAGAATCAAATAGATACACAGATGAGAGAGAGAGAGAGAGAGAGAGAGAGAGAGAGAGAGAGAGAAAGAGAGAGAGAGAGAGAGAGAGATGGAAAAAAGAAAAAAGATAGATGGAATTAAAAAGAACAATGAAAGAAACCAAAAGAAAAATGGATAGATGGATGGATAGATAGATGGATAGATGAATATGGATATCACATATGTATGTATGTATATTTTTAGAGAGATTTTATACATAATATATAACAAATGAGATTATAGTATATTATATATATATATATCTTTGCAAACCTAATGTACTAAACAAACATTAATTACTGTTATTAACCTCTGCACATCAGTTTCTCATCTGTTAAATGAAGTGGTGGTGGGGCAGCCAGGTGGCACAGTGACTAGAGCACCGGCCCTGGAGTCAGGAAGACCTGAGTTCAAATCCGGTCTCAGACACTTAACACAAAAACTAGCCATGTGACCTTGGGCAAGTCACTTAACCCCAATTGCCTTCCAAAAATCAAAAAAAAAGAAAAAGAAAAAGAAGTGGTGGGACTGGAAGGGATTGTGTTTCCCAGCTCTATATCTGTGGCCCTGAGATGACGTTGGAATGTGGTTAAGCCTGTGAGAGCAGTCAAACAGATCGGACTGAGAAAGTCAAGCCAATATGCTTTTATGAAGAGCTTACTATGGGCCGGGCAGTGTGCTAAGTGCTGGGGATACAAGGAAAGACAAAAGATAGCCCTGCCCTCAAGGAGTTCACAGTCTAATGGGGGAGACCACCTGCAAGCAGTCGCGCACAGACAAGATCCAGGTGGGATAAAACAGAGTTCATCTCTCAGGGAAGGCACAAGCCTTGCGAGGAAAAGAGAAAGGCTTCTCACAGAAGTGGGGACTTGGACTGAAACTTGAAGGGAGCAAAGGGATATTGAAGGAGGGAGGAATGACTTCTAATTTGGAGGAGCAGAGGAGGCTACATGCATGAGACGCTTGAACTGAGCCTTGAAGGAGAAAAAGAATTTCAACTTACACATGTGTGTGTTGGGGGAAGGAGTGTCAGGAAATCATTCCAAGCACAGGGAAATACAAATGCTCAGAAGTGGGAGAGGGTGAGATGATGTTGAAAAAAATGTCTGGAGAGGGGAGTGGTACAAGAGAAGGCTAGAACCAGATCGTGAAAGGCTTTGAATATCAGGTTAAGGAACTGGAACTTTATTCTATAGACAATGGGGAGCCAGTGAAGGCATTTGAGTGAAGAAGTGACATTATCAAACCTGTGCATTATGAAGATGACCTTGGCATCAGGATAGAAAGGAAAGATTGGCGAAGGAAGTGACTGGAATTTACTTAATTGACAGGACTTTGGAAAGTAATTGGATGTGGAGAGAAGGGGAGAGAAAAGTCAAATGTGAATCAGAGCCTGGGAGATGGGGGGACAGAGGAAAGGGCAGGGCTCTATTTCAAGTAAGGGAGTTAGAACTTTCTCCAGTAGGGAAAGGGGAACCATTGAAAGTTTTTGAGGGGAAAAAGTGACAAGATGAAAAGAGATGAAAGGAAGCTTGAACAATGTCAACCACCTTCAAGCATGTTACAGATCCCAAAGTAACAGATTCTCTTTAATTGATGATATTTCGCATTAGCTACTTCCTAATAATTTCAAGCTGCCTTTATTTCATTAATAAACCTCCTCCAAAGAGGTAGGTTGAGTTTCTTCTAGTTGGCTTCCTTGGGGACAACTAAACTCAGCCACCATATATAGAGTCTTGTTGACTTCTGGCATAGAGGGTTGTACTTCCATCAATGGATAAGATCAGTTGAATAGCTACCATGTGCCTAGCATGGTGCCAGGTACTGGGAATGAAGAGAGGAATCTCTGGAGGGGGAGATGACAGAAGTACATTATATGATCTCACAAACAGAACAATCAGAAAATGTTTGGGAACCCAAATGTGTGGTGCCATATGGTCCAGAGGAGGGAACAGATCAAAAGGCTAGGGGCTTCCTGGAAGAAGACATACTTGAACCAGCCTGTTAAAAAGAATTGTGGGGTCAATCCCACAGTCATCCTGATCTATGTCTTGCCACTGGACCCAGATAACTCCAGGGGACACAATGAGGCTAGTGATCTTGCACAGCCCTGCCTCACTGAAATCCAATTCACTTGCAAGTCACAGCATCACCTTCCTGATGTCATGGTCATCTTCAAGAATGAAGGACAAACACCAGTAAGGATTAGCATCCAAAGCATTAGAGGACAAAAGAGTCCATTGTGAATCGTTGTTATTGTTCGGTCATGTCCAACTCTCTTTAAACCCATTTGGGGTTTTCTTGGTGAAGAAACCGAAGGGATTTGCCATTTCCTTCTCTAGCTCATTGTACAGGAAACTGAGGCAGACAAAATGATGTGACTTACCCAGGGTCACACAGCTAGTAAGTGTCTGAAAATCACATTTGAACTCTTGAATTTTTGACTCCAGGTCTGGTGCTCTATCCTAGAAGCCCATTGTGAATCACAGGATTAGAAATTCATCTACTCCAGTGGTGCTGTGGCAAAAAAGAGCTGTGAAGCTAGAGTTAGAAAGGACCTGGGTTAAAATTCAGGCTCTGATTCATCCTAGCAGCACGATCCTGGATAAGTCATTTAACCTCTCCAATCTTCAGTCTCCTCATCCGTAAAATGGTTGTGTTTTGGAGGTCTGGCACACCTCCCCACCCTTTTCAACTTCCTTTTGCATATCATGTTTTGTCTTCTCTTATAAGATGGTAAATTCCTTGAGGGCAGGAACATTATTTGTAACCCCAGCCCTTAATACAGCGGCTGGCACATAGTAGGCATTTAATGAATGTTTATCATATTGTATTGTATGTGTTGGATAAGTATACTTGCACCAATAAGCAACTGGACTGTTGTCAAGAAAGTGCATTGCGAATGTGAAAGTTCTATGTAGACATAGGAGTTGTCATAAAATAACAAAACAACCCCACAGGCTACTCCTCTGAAGCCCAGAGAGGACTCCCGTAGCCTGTGAGTAATTGAGAAGCCTAGAACCAGTCACCCAGCAGACTAAGGTCCTCGCCCCAGCCCAAAGCCAGTGCTCCCCTTCATCAATCAATCAACCATTGCTGGCTGAGCACCTACTGTGCACCAAGCATTGGATCACATGCTCTGTGCTGCTCTACCAAACGGTTCTGAGATGGAAAGCATCTGAATGCAGACCAAGCCAACCAAATGAACCCCTTCATTTACCCCCACTTAAAAAAATTACTTGATTGCCCCCTCAGTCGGCCTCAGTGTGTGTTACACACACGTCCTCCGTGGGAGCTCATTTAGCAGTTCTTTCAGCTTTTCATGGATATGGAGGAAATAAACCAATGTCTAGCCCACTGCTAATGATTGGGTTTCTATGAGCAGCTCATTGTACCACAAAGAAAGGCGGCAGCAGTTGGTATTGTGGGACATTAACACGGTTTTTACAAAGCTGATGAAACCCCTTCTTAAGCTACTTAATACCTGTGAACTGAAATTTCCCGTCTTGAAATGGTTTGTCCCTGGCAGCAGCGACAACTGGCTTGCCAAAGAAGCCGTCTCTGAGTGTTCCCCATCAGCTCAGCTCTAGGAGGATGCTGGGAGTTAGTTGGAGGGTCTGTGCAAAGGACCTTAGGGATTTTATTTTCATTAGGCTTATTGGCTGATGGGCTGGTTGACAGAGAATCGCTTGTATTCACTGGCTTAGTCTAACCAGGCAAGCCAGGAAACCATTCCTGTGAGTCCCTGAGAATGTCTGAACACCTCTTCCCTAGAGCCATTGCCAAGGAGAGAGGCCAAGCTGTCTCTTAGAAAAATGGATGGCTGGTAAAGGCTACTTTCTCACTGTCATTCTCTCCTGAACCTGTAATTCTGAAGTCATTCTAATATGTATTCGGTTGGAGGCACCAGCTGCCAGGGTGGTCACCATAAGATTTTCTAAATTGTTCTCAATTCCTGAGGCAGGCTCCATGTCGGCAGGAAGAATATGGCATCTGGTAGGAGGCAGACTAGATGGGAAGGCTTGATGCCATGGAGAGAACACTGGTCTTAGAATCAAAAACTCTTAATTCCAGGCACAGCTCCTGACTTACATGTGATTCTGGATAGATTGTCTAAACTTGCTGGATCTTTGTGTTTCCATTTGTAAAATGGAGAGAATACACTTCTATTACTGACCTCAAAAGTTGCTAGGAGGAAAGTATACTGTGCAAACCTGTGAGTGCTTTAAGAAATTTGGATTGACCTAGGACAAGGGTCCTTCACTTTGCTGTGTGTCCTGGACCTCTGTGGCAGTCAGTCAGTCTGGTGAAGATTGTGGACCCCTTCTCAGAATAATGTTTTAGATGCATGGTTTCAGAGCTAGATTTGGAAAGAGAGGACCACAGATTAGCACACTTCCCTTGGGTGAGTCACAATCTCCCTAGGACCCCGACCTTACCAATAAAAGGAGGGAAGTCATTTTTTTTCTCTTCTCCAAGGCCAAGCTGGGTCATTGTAATTACCCAGCACCGGGTCCCATCTCATTACACTTTCCGTTAATATCATTGTGGACATTGAATATGTTACTTTCCTAGTTCTTCTCTCTTCAGTTTGCATCAGGTTATATAAATCTTCCTACATTTGTCTGAATTGTTCCTATTGGTCATTCCTTGCCATGCAGTAATGTTCCATTATTTTCATGTGCCACAATGTTCAGTCATTCACCAATGGAGGGGAACCCACTTTGTTTCCAGTTTTTAGGTACCATAGAAAGTCAGTCCTTCAGCAAACAAGCACAACTAACCTTAGCATCTAGTTAGAATATTTATCCCCAGGTGTCTTTGGGCAGCATCCTGGGTGAGTTCTTGTCCAACCTGCCTATGAGAGACAGCAAGGTATGGTGGATAGAAGGCCAAATTTGGAGAAAAGAAAGCCTGGACTCAAATGCTGCCTAAAACACATACTAGCTTTGTGATCCTGGGCAAATTTCTTAATGTCTCTGGGCATCCATTTCATCTTCTGTAAAATGGGAGGGTTGTATGCTATGTCTTCTGAGGATCCCTTCAGCTCCAATTTTTTATTTAAGTTTTATTTAATTTTTTTTGGTATTTAATCCCAGTAGCTGACAATTAGTGAGTCAGTCAACAAGCATTATTAAGCACTTTTAAAACATCAGACCCTGAGCTAAGCAAGGGAGATAGAAAGAAAAAAAAAAACAAAAAGACCCCAGGGTCCCTTCCCTCAAGGAGCTCACAGTCTAAACTTGGAATACAAGACACAGACAGAAGAGATGGCAGGGAACCTCAGAGGGGACAGCCTAGAAGGCCTCTTACAGAAGGTGTGATTTGAGCTGAGTCTTGAAGGGGAAAACATAAGGAGAGACAGCATCCCAGGCAGGAGGGACTGCTAGTGAAAATGCCCAGAGGTGGGAGATGGAGCATAGGGTGTCCTAGGCTCAATGAATGCCTATTGATTGAGTGAGTGAGTGAGTAAGTGATTAAGCAGCTATTATGGGCCAGGCACTGTGCTCAGTACAAGTGAGACAAAGACAGAAATTGAAGTCTCCTCCCTCGAGAAATTGGATATTTCTCCATCCTCCCAGTGACCCAGGATCAGATCCTTACATCACTCTGCTTTCTCCCCCCTACTTCATCCCCCATCCAATCTGTTACTAAGGCCTGTTGATTTTCTCTGGGCAGAATTTCTCATATCGATCTCCTTCCCTCTCCCACATACACCAAGCCAAGTCAGGCGAGAAGCCTTCGTTATTTTTTAAAATCAAAGTTCTATTGATGCCTCTTGGGTTTTTTACATTTCAGTCATTTCAGGTGGATGTATTTCGGAATATGTCTGCCCTATAAACTTTCTCATCTAACAAGCAGACGTCCCATCTAACAGCACCAACCACAATCTGTTGCCACTATCCCTCACTTTTCCAAGGAAAGGAACGAGGTGCATTTCTTTATCTCTGCTCCAAGGCCAAAATGTGTCATTACAATCACACGATATTTTTATCAATATTATTACCTTTGTGATGGATATTGTTTTGGTCTCATTGCTTTGATTTGCTGTGTGTCAGGGACTCAAACCTGACTCTGAGGACAGCTTTCTATCCACTATACTATGCTTCCCCTCATGGCTTTCATTGTATATGTGTGCATACATATATAAACATATATATGTATGTGTATATGCATATATGTGTGTACACATATATAATATAGTTCAGTCCAGCCCAGTTAGTATAATACAATTATATATAATATACACATATTATATAAATGTTTATATTATGTGTCTATATATATAAGCTAAATATATATTCACAATTTATTTTTCAAAGTTATTCGTTTGCCTTTTTCATCTCCTCTCTCAGATTTGGGGATCCTTGGAATCTAACACAGTGTATTTCACATGGTGGGATCTGATATAACCACACCCTACTTAACACTTCTAATTAGCCCCACAAAACCCAACTTTAGGTGAAACAACTTGTTTCGGGGGTGGTTAGTTCTATAGTTCATGGAATTATCTCCTTTGCATATAAGGCAATCAACCCAATGGCATTTCAGCAGGATTCATTTCCACCATTTGATATTATTATGCAATGGCATTTGTCTGGGTTAGGCAGGATATGGCTGTAAAAATTTGTTGACTGTTGAATGAGCATTCAGTGTAGTTTCCATGTTAATATGTTTCATTGTTACTCTAAGGTTTTTAACTGTTCACGAGTGTCTGTATGGTAATTCTCGTAACTAAAGGATCTGCGTAACCTCCACATCCCATTTCTCAATCATTGTGAGGGTCCTGTGACCTCTGACCAGGAGAATGACAGAATAAGCCTAGGCTCAGACAGTGTTGCACAAGACTTTGTGACCTCCAGATAGAGAACCAATGGTCTCAGAGGGCAGACTGAAGCGTATTTTTTTCTCTTTCTCTCTTTTTCTTGTTTTTTTCCCCAGAACATGGTTAATGGGGAAATATGTTTTGCATGACTTTGTATCATTTTTCTTGCCTTCTTTATGGGTTGGGAAGGGGGTAGAGAGATAGGGAGAATCTGGAACTCAATTTTTTTTTCAATTTTTTTAAGATTTTGTGATAGAGTGGTCATCATCCAAACCCTTAGCTGTTTAGTGTGCCTGAGACTTCAGGCATTTTACAACACAGTCAATTACACGAGACTTACCCAGAGACTCATACAACACAGAAAAACACAAACAGGCAACAAAGGAATTCTGCTTAGAAACATCAGAGAGGTGCACTCATGTTCCAGGGAGAGATTTCACCTGGTGCTCATGCTCTCCCTCCTGCCAACATAATCAGCTCAGCCACCATCATGTAAAGGCTAGCTTGCAAACACCTAGCCCAGGGTGCTTTCCTCTATGACCTGCAGACAGTCTCAGAATGGGAGAAAGACATCACAGTAGCCCCCCTAGCCTCTGGACTAGTAGCAAGGGCTGTCTTTCCTGTTCCCCAGCTTAGCTGCCCTGTTCCCTCGCTATTCACAACAACAGAGGATTCACGGTATCTGCTACATTGAGTTTACTAGCGTTTCACTGTCTCTTCAGTGACAGTCCTTAGACAAGAATAAAAACTCTTCTTGCTAATCAAGGCACAGATAACCCACAAGAGCATAGCTCTAAGCAGAGAACACTCATGGAAGACAGACCCTTAGAGCCTCTCTCTAGGGCCCTGGGTCTGGCGCTACCCAATGCCTGCATGAACCAAAGGGAAGGTTTGGGAATTGTCCTTTGAGGGGAGGGGGCAATGGGTTCTTAAGAGGCAATGAAGGCAGAAAGAGACCAATGGGAGCTGGAGTCCCTGGTGCTCTGGTATACTCATTTTTTTTCTCCTACCTTGTTTTTCAGGGAATTTTAAAGGTCTATGTAAGCAAATCGATCACTTCCCTGAGGATGCAGATTATGAAGCCGACACAGCAGAGTATTTCCTCCGTAAGTACATTGATTCTTCCTCTCAATCAAGGGGGTGTGGGTGCTAGCACCCAGTGATCTGAGATCTCTTCTGGAGAACCTCACTTCCAAAAGTAGAATCGGAGTTCAATTCTTACTAAAGTCTCTGGGCAAATCCAATGGAGCCAGCCTCTGGATATTTGGCAGTGCCAGGAAACTGTTCAAATGTATGCTTTGATGTGTGACCCTGGTCAAGTCATTTAACTTCAGGAGGACTCAGTGTTCAGTTTCCTCCTCTGTAAATAAGAGGATTTTATTTGATGACCTCTAAGGTCCCTTCCAGCCCATGATGTAGGGTCCTAATATCCTTCCCCTATGACCTTGGACAAGTCACTCAAATTATCTGTGCTGCACTATCTTCATCTATAAATGGGAATGCTAACCCTTGTACTGATTGATTCAATAAATGAAGATGGAGAAAGTGCTTTGTAAACCTCAAAGGGAATGAGGAATTTAAATAAAGAGAGGCTAATCCTTCCTTCTTGGATCAACCAACTATCAAGTTATCAAGATCCGTTTATTAAGCACCTTCTGTATGCCGGGCACAGTGGGCTGGAGCACCTATCTATCTGTCTAACAGTTCCACTGAAGAGAAAAGGACAGGATTGTGTTTTTCTTTGATTTTTTCAGTGGGGGCAGGGGAGAAATTGAGAGGGGGAGAAACTAAATGCTTGGTAATTGAAAAAAGGGACCTAAAATAAAAGTGACATAAAAAGAAAAAGGGGGATGAGAGTTTTAGGGGGGAAAAACTATCAAAGCCAAAATTAAATTTTGACATAATTTATGACCTAGGCCACAAATCAGCCATTGATTAATCAATCAATAAGCATTCATTAAGCTCCTATTATGGGTCAGGTGTGTCCCTCAAGGAAATTCCATTGAATCAGGGAGACAACATATATGGATATAAGATATGCAGATGACAGAAGGGTACTTGAGGATGACGCTAATGGCTAGGATGATAAGGAAAGGCTTCGTGTGGAAGATGGTGCTTGAGCTGAGTCTTGAAGGAAGTGAAGAATTCTAAGAGGCAGCCATGAAGAGGGAGGGCATCCTAGGCATGAGGGATGGCAGTGCATAGACACACAAGTGGAAAATGAATCCCTCATATAGGAAACAGCAAGAAGGTTGGTTTGTTTGGACTATAGAGTATGTGAAGAAGATTAATCAGTAATGAGACTGGAAAGGTATGTTGGAGCCAGGTTGCAAAAGCTTTAAATGACAAGCAAAGGGTTATATTTGTTCCTAGAGGTAATAGGAAGCACTGGAGTTTATTGAATACAAGAGTGATATGGTCAGAATTGTACTTTAGGAAAAATCACTATGGAAGCTTTGAGAAATACATTTATCAAGAGGAAATATCTTGAGAACCCAAGGAAAGGTCTTGTTCAATTGAAATGCAGCAAGCCAACGATGTTTCCTGGAAAGAGAGATGGTGTAGCATAATGGAGAGAACTTCCAGTCTTCATTCAGAAAACATGACTATGACATTGTCATCAAGATAGACTAAGAGCTAGAGAGGTCATCTCTTCCAACCTTCTTATTTTAGGAAAGAAAATGGAAACCTAACTCAACTTAACCAACCTACTATGTGCCAGGTACCATGTTAAGCTCTGGGTATACAAAGACAAAACAAACTGGTCCCTTCAAGGATCTTGTATTCCAAAGGATAAAATAAGGGGGGAAAGTAAGATAAGGAAAAATATATTAAAGGCATTAACATTGGAAATGAGGCTGTGATCTTTCCAAGTTCACATAAAGAAATTAATGGTAGAGTCAGAATTTAAACCCATGTCTTCTGACTCAACACACTGTAACACACTAGTGATGACCAACTTCATTCATTCCTGTTACATTTGATACTGTCTCCATCAGATCACCTGGGGCATTTGGGGCACATTTGCCCATATTCCTAACCCTGGATAGTTCACTGAGGTTCCAAAGGGGCCCCAAAATCCTTTTGTGTGCTTCCCACACAAAAGGAGTCTCACCAGAGCCCATGCGGTATGATTCTTAATGGTCATGGTCTCATGAATACCATGCCAACAGTTCCAGCATTCCTCGGTGTGGTTTTTTTTTTAAATCCCAAAATTAACAATGTTGTGAAAGGTTTTGACCTATCATACCTGATGGATCTGGAGATTATACCTAAACCCATATACAAAATTATACAAATCTAATAAGCAAACAACATTTTACTAAGTTCTCATATATTATCTCCTGCCTGTTGCTTTTTAGTGTCTGTCTCTACCCAAAATTATTAGGAGAAAACAAAATTAAAATCACAAAAACAACCCTAGCAAATGGGGAAGGAAGAAAAAAATTAATAGCTTTTTTTTCTTGAAGGGAAAGTAATTTATAGTCCCAAATGAGGTCCCAGATCATGAGGGGTCTTCATAACAAAACTAGTACTCATTCCCTCACCTTCTTGTGAAAATAAATCAATCCATGGTGAAAATTCCTCCCATGGGTCCTTCAAGCAACCCATACATTTCTTCCCTGGATCTCTTCCAATGCACAGGGAAATCCAGATGGAGGTCCTAACAAAATATTTCCAGTGGGTACCTGTGACCCATAATGTATCCCATTTCTATCTATCACTGGAAAACATTGGAGCATTCCGGATGGAGTGTTCTGAACTTTCCCAAATCTAGGACAAACAAGCTAGCCCCAAAAGAAGTAGGACAAATATGGCCCAGGTCATGAGATGTGACCTCGGAAAGCCCTTTTCACAAGGGCCCTGTGCTCTGCACTCACACAGGGCCCAAATTCATCCCGTGTTCACCAAAAGAGGAGAGTCAGGCTTTTCTCATCTCTCTGGCTCTTTATGCCCCTTCCCTAAAGTAGGACTCCAGGGAAAATTTCTAAATGAGGGGTCAGAAAACTGAACCCCAAGGGCCAAATCCAGCCCATCTCCTATTTTTGTGCAGTTAAGAATATGATGGGCTGAATTTGGCCCAAAGACCATAGCATGTTAGCCCCCGATTCTAAACAATACTTTGGTCTGACTCTTACCTGGGACCTCCTCATAAAGGGATTTATGAGAGCTTTCTAGAAAAGATACTAAATATTCAATGTTTATCAAGTATAAGAGAGCTTTTTTTCATTTTCTCAACCATAAAAGAAATGCTTAAAACATAAAAAACAACCAAATGGGATCACAAAGAGTCAAACCAACTCAACAACAAATCCCATTTTAAAGATTATTAAACTGAGGCTGCAAATGGGAAAATAATTTTTGCCCAAAACAAAACAGCATTCATTAACATACGTAAATAAAATATATAATTTTATATAAAATATAAAAAATAAATAAACATACATAATAAAACATACAACTATAACCCATCCCTGTCATTATAATCTTTCCCAAAGGTAAAGGTGCAGTGTAAGACAGCTGAGTATACATTCACCTCTGACCTCTACTTGTCTAACCAATTCATAAGTTCCACATCTGCTGGCCAGTCAGGGATGGTTCTTTAGTCCTTTTAAGTTCAGGATGATCTGCCTGGTGGTCACCTTACCCGCTATGAAGCAGTGTAGTTCTAGGAAACACCTCCTGCTGGGTGGCCAGAATTAATTCAGGAACTCAGGAATGCTTGCATTCACAAGATAGTCACCACCAAGTCTGAGAATATCCATTGCTCAGGATGGCTGGTTGCTGTTCGCAGACCTATGCCCAGGGAAGAAACATAAATCTAGAAGAAAGCAGCCAAGATCCCTGTTTTACCTAGGCCAATGCTGTTCTCATTGCCATAAGCCTAAATTGTGGGCCACCATTACCACTCGGTGAGAAGAGAGAAAAATTCTCTATCCCCCACCACTAGAATTCAAAAGGAAAGGCTGTAAAAGACCCAGAGTAGGAGAGAAGTCAATCTGTTTGCTCTCTGGTGGTCTATTGAGTGGACAGCTCCTCCTGGCTGGGTCATCCTCAATGTAACCCTAGGCCTAGGGACCAAACAACAAATTAAGAGATGCTATGCCATACATGTCCTTTAGCTGGAGACCAGAATGTATGACCAGCTCTAGGAGAAGCACCCAAGTCCAGCCCCATGATAGTTATATTAAAAATGTTCACGTAATTTAATTTAAAATAATAGCCCCACTGCCTGTTAGATTAAGTCAAGTCAAGGACTTAGTAAATACTTACTATATGCCAAGCACTCGAGATACCAAGAAAGACCAAACACAACCCCTGTCCTCAAGGAGTTGCCAGTCTAATGGAGGAGACCAAAAAACACAACTACATACAAACACGACATGGGCAGGATACATTGGAGAGAGGGAAGGAACGAGACCAGAAAAGGGTTCTTACAGAAGGTGTGATTTTAACTGAGACTTGAAGGAAGCCAAGAATCCAATATGAGGAGGAAGAGAGTTCCAGGCAGAAGGGAGAACCAGGGAAAATGCATGGAAACTGAGGAAGCCCAGGAGGCCAGGGTCTCTGGACCACACCTCCATGAAGCCTTCCCTCTGGGGAAAAGCATCCTTTCCTGCTGGCACTTCAGCCTGTGTGCCAAACCTTGGGCAAATAGCAGGGAAATTCCATCCCCTAAGCCATGGTTGGGGTCAGGCCTCAAGGGGCACATCCAAGTCTTTGAGTTCACCTCCCATTAGTCTGCTGCCTAAACCTGGGCAGCTATGAGTGCGTTATTTAACCTAATGCAAGCATTAGAAGTGACTCTGGATCCAGCGTGACCTTTCCACTGGGCTGGGCTGCCTGCTCCCCTCTCATCAAACCCTAGGTTGTCGGAGCTGGAAGGGACCATAGTGGATGACATGGCTCTGATGGTCCTTGCTAATGTCAGCCTATGAAAGCAGTGGAGGAGAGAGTGAGGTCTGGAATCAAAAGAGCAGGCATCCCACTGTTCCACTGAGCAGCAGTATGCCCTTGGGCAAGTCACTTCCCTTTCTAATCTGCAAGATTAGAGGGTCGCACTACATGCTTTGAAAGGTCCCTTGCCGCTCTGACAACCTAGGATTCTGTGGCAGGGATTCCCAGCAGAGTGTGCAGCTTGGCACAGTAGAATAAGAGTCAGAAAATGAAGATTGGGATACTGCATCCAATACTTCCTAGATGTGTGACCCCAGGCAAGGCACCGTACCCCTCTGGGCTTTAGCACCAAATGAGGCAGCTGGACGAGATGATTGATAAGGTCTCTTCGGAAACTAAATCTATGGACCTCTGACCTCAAAATCCCCTCCAGCTCCAAATCTATAATCCTTTGAAGCTAAGAGCTCTTGACTTCTAGGGCCATGGAATCCAACCCAGAGCAGTAGCAGTTTTAAAAGAAAAACGTACAGGGGCGGCCAGGTGGCTCAGTGAGTTAAGAGCACTGGCTCCAGTGTAGGGATGACCTGGGGATAGAATCCGGGCTCAGACACTTAGCACCACACCCAGAAATAACTGGCCTTGTAACCTTGAGCAAGTTACTTAACCCCAATTGCTTAAAAAAAAAAAAAGAAAGAAAAGAAAAACTTATAATGACCATAGAGGCAAAGCCAGAAGGGACGGTAGAGATCATCTATCCCATTTTAAGGCTACCTAGGTGACAAAGTGGATAGAATGCAGGGCCTGGGATCAGGAATACCTGAGTTTGAATCTGGCCTTAGATACTTGCTGACTGTGTGACCCTGAGCAAGTCACTTCACCCTGTTTGCCTCAATTTCCTCATCTGTAAAATGAGCTGGAGTAAAAACAAACCACTCCAGTATCTTTCCAGTATCCATCCCAAGAAAACCCCAAATGGGATCACAAAGAGTCAGACTGACTCAACAACAAATCCCAAAAACTGAAGCTGCAAATGGGAAAGTGATTTTTACCTAAGGTCTTACAGCTAAAAAATGGCAGAGCTAGGGTTCAACCTAGTCTTGAATCCAGAAGTCATGGGATCTTAGATTTCGATCTGGAAGGCCACTGAGCCCAGCCCCCTTGTCTTAGAGAAAGCCAGGGGGCTTGGGTAGCAATGGCAGGGTCAGGATCTGAACCTGGGTCCTCTGACCCCAGATCCAGTCTGCCCTCCAGGAAACCACGTCACTCCTTTCTGCTGCCCTTTTCCCATCCCACCCACCCAGAGACTTCAAGGACAGTGCCTTCAGGGAAGGTTCCATCCTCACTGAGGGCCATCTGGCCCCAGCCTTACTCAGATCCCTTTCAGGGCAGCTGTGAGGCTCTGTGCCCGGTGGGGCCTTGTCTTTCCTCACCCAGGCTAAATTGGCTTCTGTTACGCTCAGATCGATCATATTAAAAATTTAGGCAGTGTTTTATGATATGGATCGCTGCTGTCTCTTTAAGGGATGGCCTCTCCAATCAAAGCAGCAAGACAGATCCATCCTGGCATCTCTGTTTCCCAGGAGGCATGAGGTCCAAAATGAAACAGGGGGCCTTGCAGATGTCTGGCTTCTTCTGTTGGGAGCTCTCCCGACATGGTTTTCTTGGGACTCCCAGACACCCTGTGCTCCTGGATCGCTTGGCTGTTTTTCTCAGAGAAGCTCCATGTGGCTGACTTCCATTGAGACTGTGCCCAAGCCCTCAGGCAGTGTCCAGGGGGTGCTGGACACTCTTAAAGGTTGACAAGTGAAGGGCAGAGAGGTGGCAGGGGGTCAGGAAAAGAAAAAAGGACTTTGGGGTAGGAGAGGGTGAGTAGTCCTGGGTTCAAAGTCCTAGCAATGCCACTAGCTAGCTGGGTAACTGCAAGCCTAACATTTCCCCTCTCAGGGCCTCAGTTTCCTCCAGATGTAAAATAAGAGGGTCAGAGGCCCTCCTAGTTCCAATGTTCCGATTCTGTCATTCTCATTTGGCTCACGGTCACCCCTGCAGCTAGCCTGCTAAAGGAGGGACCAAGGAAGTGCTAAAGATGGTCATGGAGTCAGGCCCCGAAGGCTGGTCCTGGCAGCCTCCCCTGACCATTTGGTGGCTGGTTGTCCCTACCTGCCAGCTTCGGTTTGCCCATCTCCACAAAAGGATCGTTGCCAGAATAGAAAACGCATTTTAGTGTCTTTTAGTGGAATATCTAATATGGGGCACGTGTTATCTGCTAATGATATGAACGCAGCGGGCAGTTAGGTCTGCAGAGCACTTTACAAATGTCAGCCCACCTTCTCTGCACAAGGACCTGGCATGGAGGTGTGCTGTCATTATCCCTGTTTTACAGGTGAGGACACTGAGGCAGACCAGAGCCCAGTGACTGTCTCAAAGCATTTAAGGATAGCTTGAAAGTCGGATCTGGAGTCCCTATGCAGCACTCTGGGCACTGTGGCGCCACCTGGTGGTCACTGTCATGTAATCTGATGCAACCAGAGAGCTCATTGAAAAGAGGGTCCTGGGGAAGGAACTGACCTTCTCTGGGCCTCAGTTTCCTCATCTGTAACAAGAGGCTGTAGGACTTGTTGACCTCTAAGGTCTCTTCCAGTTCTAATATTATATATTTTCAAGTGCCTTCCAATTCTAAAATTCTTTGTTCTAATAACCCCCGTTCTGAGATCCTTCCCCATTCTGACATCCCCTGTTCTCAGGCCCCTCCAGCTCTGACATCCCCTGTTCTCAGGCCCCTCTAGCTCTGATAATCCCTGTTCTAAGGCCCCTCCCAGCTCTGACACTCCCTGTTCTAAGGTTCCTCCCAGCTCTGACATTCTATGTTTTAAGGTTCCTCCCCACCCC
>NW_027185720.1:12224917-12234943 GCF_028583685.1 Petaurus breviceps papuanus | reverse complement strand
CCCCCCCCCACTCTGACACTCCCTGTTCTAAGGCCCCTCCCAGATCTAACAATCCCTGTACTAAACTCCTCCACCCTCAAGGGATATAAAGCCAGCTGAAGACCTGTGTGTCTGTGAGACAAGGAGCTTCCTGTGTGGTCTGGACAGGCCGCATGGCAGGCAGCTTGCTCTCATACCCCCGGGAAGGGCGCAGCCTGCACCAGGGCCAGAGCTGCAGAGGAAGGGTCCATGGCAGGGGGCAGGGGCAACCTGGATCTGAGTCCTCCAAGATGGGGCGCCTCGGCTCGGCAGAGCAGAGGGGGAGGGGCACTCGAGACATCCCATCTGTTCCCTCTCGAGGCTGGCTTTGAGCATCAGGGCCTTGGCGAGGCTGGGTTTTTTAAAGAAACTCTAGCGGAACATTAATCCTGAAGTTGGAAATAACCACCCATCAGGAACGACAGACTAAAATCTGCACAAATGGGTTAAAAGTAGGCCACTTTTTTCGATCTATTAACCTTGAAAACGTTCTGTGTGAAGCAGCATCTCAGGGTGAATCCCCAAGGATAGGGAAGGGCTCAGTACATCCCAACACCAACCCAGATGAGACAGGGCCCAACCCAGAGCTGGACTCAAGGTGGCTCCAGCCAGGACTGCAAGTTGGCTCAGGCCGCTTCCCGGTGTCCAGAGATACGAGGAACTACGCAGAGACAGGATGGAGGAGGGGGTGCTGGGCCTAGAGTCAGAAGGACCTGGGTTCAAATCCCACCTCAAACATATACTAGCTGTTGAGCTCCAGCAAGCTCTCTGGGCCTCAGTTTCCTCTTTTGTAAAATGAAAGGATTGGACCCAGTGACCCTTCTAGTTCTAAATTTGTGATCCCATCTCTGACCCTTATGAGCTGTGCAGGCCCTCATTAAGTGATTCAACCTTTCTGAACCTGCTTCTTCAGCTAGGGGGCACCACAGTGCATAGAGTGTTGGACCTGGAGTCAGATGCTAACTGGGTGACCCTGGGCAAGTCACTTAACGTCTATATGCACCAGTTTCCTCATCTGCAAAATAGGAGTTATAAATTTTTTTGTAATTTAGTATCTCATGGGGTCATTGTGAGAATCAAATGAGATAGTTCTAAAAAACTTGGCACAGTGCCCAGTACATAGTACAGGCTTACTAAATATTTGTTACCTTCCCCTTCCCACCTGCAAAATGAGAATAGTAACAGTATCTACCTCCCAGCATTGTGAGGTTAAAATGAGATACAGTGCTTTGCAAATCTTTAAACACACTAATAATGTGAGCTATTATTAATGCATCTATTAAGCACCTACTATATGCCAAGTGCCAGAAACATAAAGAAAGACAAAAACAGCTCCTGCCCTCAAGCAGCTCCCAGTCTAATGGGGGAGACAATCTTCAAATAATTTATAGACAACCCTGCAAATAATTGTAAACAAACAGGATTTATACAGGGTATGTTGGAGGTAATCTTCAAGGGAAGACAGGGAACCAGGGAAGGTTTCTTGTAGAAGCTGAGACTTAAAAAAAACAGGAGGCAGACAGAAGCAGGGAGAGCATTCTAGGCATGGCAGACAGCCAGTACAAACACCCAAAGGTGGGAAATGGAGTGTCATTCTCTTGGCCATTATTCTTTCATATTTCCCGTTTAACAGACTGTTTGCACAGGTGGGAAAAATAGCCACTCTTTGTAATTGAATAATTGCATTGGGGTGTAAGCTCATCCTCTGGGGGCTTGCTGCAAGTATCCTTGATAGCAGGCAGGACAAAGACCTACCCTATTCCCATGTGGCTTTGATTTCTTCGGCTAGGTTTCTTTCTGTTGAAAGTTTATGTTTGAAAGCTTCTCACTCCCCAAAGCTCAGAGGGTTGCATTTGGTAAAGTGACATCAATTGAAACAGCTGTTCTTAAATTAGTATCAATAAGTGCTGTGGGCAGGTGGTTATGGGCAACAGTTCCAACCATGACAATGGCCCAGTAGAGTTTATTTGCTGGATTCTCAAAGACACTTTGAAGTTTCTGTTTGGAATATGTGGATTTGTCATCTGGTAGGCTGGGTCTTTTTAATAACAGGGAGCCTGGGATGTAGAATTCTAATTGCCGGTCCAAGTCTTACCGAATATTCAGTAGGTGCTCAATTTTTCAGCTTGAATTGGGTTGTAGAGTGATACTCACTCTACAAGTCCATTGAGTTATTTTCATTTACCAGTAAGTCCAGGCTCCTTAAGAATAACCCATCTCTAAGTTCTGGTCACCCTGGTTTGTTGTCAAATAAACAAATCTAACCGTTTGTTTGATACTTCTTTGTGGACATATTGTTTAGTTAGCTTATGTGTCAAATGACAGACATCATCACCATCATCATCATCATCATCATCATCATTTATGGCTGTTACTGTTACTACTCTCTCCCCCAAACTGGTAAAGCATATGAAGAATAAATGTAAAATCCTACATTTGTGTTCCAAAACCCAACTGTACAAATATAAGATGGGAGGGAGACATGGGTAGACAGAGGTTCATGGGGAAAAAAACTAATGAATTTGAATCAACAGTATGACAAAACAACCCCCCAAAAAATTTTAACCCTTTAATTCAACCTTAAACTGTCCTAATGATTGCATGATAGCCCAAGAGAAGTAATGATCCCCACTGCCCTCTCAGACCATACCCATAATGGTACATCCTATTCTAAGCACCTTATTTTAGGAAAGGCACTGACAATCCATGGGGCAGCTGAGTGGTGAAATGGATAGAACCCCGGACCTGAAGTCATAAAGACCAAAGTTCAAATCTGGCCTCAGACACTCCCAAGCTGTGTGACCCTTAAGTCACTTAACCCTGTTTGCCTCAGTTTCCTCATCTGTAAAATAAGCTGGAGAAGGAAATGGCAAACCACTCCAGAATCTCTGCCAAGAAAACCCCATATGGAGTCATGGAGAGTCAGACAGGACCAAACAACAAATTCTGACTCCACATCTAGACCACTTTACATCACATTACATCATTTTAATGAGTTCATGGGAGTGAGTTCCCTCCCACTTTAGGTTAAATGGAGGCTGAATGAACACTGTTGGTTGGGATGTTGGAGAAGGAATTCCTGTCCACACCGTCTGAGCTACATGGGCCCCTCAGAGGGCCAAGATCCTGTGGGTCAAAGCACAGGTCACTCCCCAGGTCCCTGGACTAATCTAATTGTCCCCAAGGAAAGCTCACTCTGAATCAAGTCAACAGTTTCCTCTGAGACTGTAGGTCAGGTTGGCACTCTGTTGAGTGACTCTGTTGTCAAGAAAATTACTGGTAGGAAACAGGTCTGTTTTTCAGAGGTCACCCAGGCCACAAGGAGCTAATGAAAAAGCCATAAAGTCACAGATTTAGAGTAGGAAGATGCCTTATAGATAACCTAGTCCAACCTCTTCATTTTTCTAAATAAGGAAACTGAGACAGCATTTGAACCCAACTCCTTGCCTCCAACACATTACCAACTGCTTTGAAATTCCTTTCCCTGCCCAGTCAGACCAAGCTCTTGGGGGCTTTTAATAGAGAGGTTCATGCCAGTGTTGAGCAGAAAGGCCCAAGGCTGCCTGGATGACTTCCCTCTGTCTGGAGAGGCTGCTTAGATGTGGGTAAGGCACACCCCAAAAAACCTAGTCCTTTCTTCACTTTTTCAAACATTTTGAGACACTCCCCTCCTCTTCTTAAAATCTTTAGTGGACTTCAAGGCTAATCTCAGGTGGAAGAGTGCCTGGAGTCAGGAAAACCTGAGTTCAAATCCATCCTCAGACACTCACTAGCTGTGTGACCCTGGGCAGGTCACTTAAGCTTTCTCTGCCTCAGTTTCCTCAACTCTAAAATGGGGACAATAATGGCACCTGCTTCCACAGGTTGTGAGGAGCATATGAGATCAGATTTGTAGAAGGCAGTGCATAGTAGGTACTTAATAAATCCTTCTTTACCTCCTGATCCATCTGCCACTCTCTGCCCAGTGTTATCACTCCTTGCCTCTATCGGTGAGGGAGGGACTGTTGGGTAAGCTGGTGGATTTGGAATGGGAAAGATGAACAGGATCATAGAGCCACAGGGATCTCCAGAGGCAGCCAGTCCACTACCCTTCATTTTACAGGTGAGGAAACTGAGGCTTGGGGAGCACATCTAAGTGATTTGCTCAAGGTCAGATGGAGAGTAAGGGTCAAGTTGGCAGGTGTGTCCCACAGGCCAAAGGCCAGGAAGTGGTGCAGCCACTCCCCGAGCCAACAGCCGGGGAACTCTCACCAAGAGAGCACATCCTCAGGGCCAAACCACTCAATTTAACTCTGCACAGAGGAGGTGGGGGCAGTCTCTCTCTCTCTGTTTCCTTGTCTCTCTCTGTCTCTAACTCTCTGTCTCTGTTTCTCTCCCCCACCTCTTTTCTCTCTGTCTTCTTCCTCACTCTCTTCTCTGGGTTTCTCTGTCTGTCTGTCTGTCTCTCTCTCTCTCTCTCTCCCCCTTTGTGTGTGTCTCTCCTCTCTCTGTCTCTCACACACATACTTACTCACATACATACACTACCTCACACACAGATACACACAGTCCCTCACATAAACACATGCTCACATATATTTTATCTCTCACACACTCACATACACATACATTCACAAATATTTTCTCTCTCACACTTACACCACACTCACATTCTCTCTCTCTCTCTCTCTCACACACACACACAACCCCTCAGAGGCCCCCAGACACCTGGGCAGAAGGATTCAGCCTGGGGTCTTTCTGTGATCACTTGGCAGATCAGACCATAGTGCCTGGCTGGCCAAGCCACCCTGCCCCTTGGGCCCAGACCAGGGAAGTCTGAGGCTGTATCTACTCTCTCCTCGCTGTCCACTCTGAATGTGAGTGGTGCAGCCCAGGGCCTGGAGCTGACTCAGCAGAATCAATGCTAAGAAGGCCCTTCTAGTGACTTAGCACAGTGTTGAGTGTGAGGAACTGTACTAGCCCAGGGTGAGCAAAGCAAGTGCATGTTCTGCACTCTGGCCTCCTCCAAGAAGCCCTCTCTGATTCCCTCACTGAGGGGCCTTCCTTCCTCCTGAGGACTCCCACACTACTTCCTTCTCAGCTCTGCTCTGGTCTTGCCTCACATTTCTGACGTGTTTGTAAGGACCTGGTGGGCAGGCAGGGGCCTCTCTGGGGCCTAGGACAGTGCTGGACATACTAAAGACACAATAAGTCCTTATTGGAATGATATCTGCTAAGAACCAACCTAAAATAAGATACTCGTGAGCCCAAGGCCAGGGCTGGAAATTGCTTCTCCAAGTGTCTTCCACTATCTGTCCATTACAGTCCTCAAGCCTTCCCTGCAACACGGTGCCTGTGACTTGACTTATCACCCCCATCAATCCCTCAGGTCATGTGAGAGCTGAAATGTCTGATATTAAAAATATGGACCTTTATAAGATGTATATTTTTTTTGCCTTTTGGAGGACAGTTGGGGTTAAGTAACTTGCCCAAGGTTACACGGCTAGTTTTTGTGTGTGTTAAGTGTCTGAGGCTGGAACGGAATTCAGGACCTCCTGACTCTGGGGCCGGCACTTTATTCACTGCGCCACCTAGCTGCCCCCAATATAAAATGTATTTTTTTAAAACCACCCCTTGTTGAGAAACAGTCTAATACAGTGGAAAGAGGAGGCTTTGGAGTCCAAGGGGATGTCCTCATCACCTGTATGACCCTCTGGGCCTCAGTTTCCTCATCTGTAAAATGAGGGGGATGGACCACCTGGCCTCTGAGGTCCCTTCCAGCTCAAAATCTATGAACCAGCCATCCCTACTATGTTGGGCTGCCCACCTTGCCTACTCCCAATCCCAGGTCTGGGTTCAGGAATTGTATGTTTCCCATGACCCATTCCAGGCCTGTACTCTATGCCTTATAGGTGGTCTAGAAGACAGGAAGCCAATGGCCTTCCCTCTTCCATCTGGTTTTGTTTTTTTAACCACTCTGATCCCAGACACAGCTAGGGATCCTCCAAAAGAGGTTTAAGAGAAAGTGCAGGTGGCCCAGACTGGAACCCTGGTTATGATACTAAAATCTGTATCACCTTAAGCAGGTCTGCTCTCCCCCTCTCCATGCCACTTTCTCACCTGGAAAATGGGCTTAATAAAACTTTCCTAGCCTATTATACCAAGCTGGCTGAGAAGAAAATACTTCGCTAGAAAGACAGAGACATGAGATCATTCAATCATCAAGCACCTGACTGTGCGGGCCCTGGTGAGACAAAGACAAAAGGGAAGCCAAGCTTGCCCTCAAGGTGCTTACAGTCTATCTGTAGCTTTAGGAACTTCTATAGAATGTTTACTAAACCAATACTGCATCATTTTCATGGGGCAGGGCCTTGCAGCTGGGAGGGGGAGGAGGGAGAAAAAACCATGGGATGCTAAAAGGAGGTAAAGAGAGAAAAGACCTGGGAGACAGCCTGAGCAAAAGCCTGAATGGTGCAGAAAAGAGAGATGGGGAAGGAGGGAGTGATGAGACAGGATGAGACACATCGACATCACGTCTTCTCATGCATCTGTGTGTCCTAGAGTCAGTGCCATGGTCACATGGAAGGAGCTCTGGCTTGGACGTCCCGAGATCTGAGTTCAAATCCTGCCCCTGCCCTGTCTTGCCTGTCTAACTTTGAGAAAGACGTCCTTGGGACTCCATTTCCACATCTGTAAAGACTGAACTAGATGGTTTTGGAGGCTCCTTTTAGTTTTATACCCATGATCCCAAGAGCCTTCATCTTTCTTCCTGGGCAAAGAGAATCTTTCCCTAGTGTAAATTAAATACTTTCACTGCACTGTCCTGGAATCAGCTTCTGCCCATATTCTCCAACTGGTCTGTCTAATTCACACTGAATCACAAGCTCTGCCCATCTCCGGTCACCCACAGATATGGCTCTTCAGTGTTCGCTCTTAGCTGCCTGTAACACAATAGCTATCTCTCTGTCAATCTCTGTCTCTCTTCTCTGTTTCTCTCTTTCTCTGTCTCTATCTCTCTTTCTTCTGTCTCTCCCTCCCCACACACTTCATGTGTCTCTTTCACAGACATAGACATACTCTCCTTACCCTTGACTTCTTTCTCTGGCTTTGGTTTTTCTTCAGAGTCTGCCTATGAGCCAGCTTCTGTTTAGGATACCATTCTGGGCTATATCCGTTGTGTCTGCAGAACCGGGCTGAACCCTAGGATCCTCAAGTCTACAACCGGAAACGTTCTTCAGAATCATTGAGTCCCCCTTCCCAGATAGGGACGGTGACTTGCCCACAGTCAATGAGAGAGGGAATCCCACAGCCAGGACTATCCAACCCAAGGGCTCTTTGCCTGACCCCAGTGTCTTGGAATTGGTACAGTTCTCCCTCCTAGGAAAAGGTGGTAAGATCCCTGTGGGACCCTCCCTGCTGGGAGCCCAGCTTTCTGGGAAGGACACCTGGGATCCTTCTCTCTCCCTGCTCATCAAAAAAGCTCCTCCCTGACCCTTGGAAAGCTCTCCTATCTCCTCTTTATTTATAATGTCATTTCCCTTTGCCAAATGGTTGGATCAGAGGCCTTCCAGCAGGGCCTACTCGTAATACTGTGAATCAAGGCTGCTTCAGAGGAAGGGGAGGGTAGAGAAAAGGGGAACCAGGGAGAAGTATTGCCTGCTTGGCCAAGGAAATCACTTATTTTTTTTTTACTTTTTTTTGCTTTTTGGAAGACAATTGGGGTTAAGTGACTTAAGGAAATCACTTATTGTGAAGGAATATTCTCCCTACTGGGGCCTGTGATCAGAGCATGGGCATGAGCAAGAAGGGGCCTACAAGTGGATATTGCTTGTCTTCTCTTAAAGTAGGAAATGATGCTGACTGGAAAGGCAGTAGGGTGTAGTAGTCAGCGCGGCCTGGGATTCAAATCCTGCCTCTTACAACTACTTCCCTATGGGTCAAGGTGGGGAGGGGCTATAAAGCTTGGGCATCGTACCTCAGAGTCTGCTTAGGGAAAGAGCTCTTTGTATAGAAACTGTATAGAAATGTGGTGTACTTGGGTCACCTCACTGTACCTAGTATCATGCCGAGACTATGGTAGGAGCATCAGATCAGCTCGAGAGCTGGGAGGAGTCTCGGGGGTTATATGGTCCAACTCTGTTGTTCTCCAGATAAAGGAAAGGAAGTCTCATGATGGGGTAGAGGCCCCAAGGTCACACCAGTACTGAGGAGCTGAGCTGGGAACCAGCCCCAGCAGGTGCTTAATGAAGGCTTGTTGACAAATCAATGGAAATTAAATGATTTCGAATTATTTGGGATGAAACTTGGCCCCAAAGAAGAAATACGAAAAGGTATCTCCCTATGGATCTTGGCAAACATGGAGGACTATGGGTACGGAATGCTGTATACGGAATGTATATATATACATTTTATATGTATGTATACAATGTCAGACCTAATCAATATGTTACTTAAACTCACTGAACTTTCTTCCTCCTTTTAAAATTATTTGTTATAAGAAATGGCTTTCTGGGGAGGGCAGGGAAATTCACTGGGAAATGCAGGTTGTATAAAAACCAAAAATTTCAATGAAATGTATTATGAGTAAGTCATGATCTGTAAAACATTTTTATATGGTATCTTACTTGACCTTTTTTTGAGATAGGTATGTTATTATCACTAGTTTACAGGTGACAGAACTGAACCTCAGAGAGTTTAAATGACTTGCCCAAAGGTCACACACCTAGTAAATGTTCGAGGCAGGATGTAAACCCAGGTCTTCCCAATTTCAAATCCAACCATCTCTCTACTACACCACTAAGACTCCCATAAATAAATAAAATAGGGGCTCTGAATCTTCTGTGTGTCATGGGCCCCTTCTTGTAAAGTTCAGGGGCTCTGTCTCAGAATCATGCTTCTAAGTGCATAAAATAAAAAGTATAGGATGACAAGAGAAGACAATTATATTGAATTACAGCTATCAAAATGCTTTAAAAATTCCACAGACTTTAGAGCAAGGGCCTCTGGAAGAAATGTTTGTTGAATGAGTAAATGACGCACATTGGAAAAGATCTAATTATAAACCTTGACTGGAGCAGCAAAGGATTAGCCTTTATCTACTTGGTGGAGATCTCTCACCCAGCCCACCCTCCCCCCATTCTGTTCCAAGGCCAGCCTGGTGTTTCCTCCCAGGATGGTCATGATCACTTTCCTCCCCACCTGGGTGCCTACCTCCACTAGCTTCCCTGTATGGAGGTGGGCAGAGGTGGAGTCTGTCCCCTTACCCTTTTATTGTCTGCTCTTCTCTCCTTTTCATCCCCATCATTCCCTCTTTTCTCTCCCTTCTTGTCCTTTCCCCTTCATGTTTTTCATCTCTTCTGTCCCCATCATGTTCAATTCTCCTTCCTCCTGGCTTTTCCCCTGTCCTTCTCACTGTCGCCCTTTCCTCTCCCCACTCCTTTTGTCCATTCCTATGCCCCTGTTTTCTCCCCCTATTCCCATGTACTCAGCATCTCCCACCAACTTTCTCTTTCTCTCTCCTCCCTCCCCCTCTCTCTGCTTCACAGGGGCTGTGAGGGCGTCCAGTATCTTCCCCATCCTGAGTGTGATTCTGCTTTTCATGGGGGGCCTCTGCATCGCAGCCAGTGAGTTCTACAAAACCCGACATAACATCATCCTGAGTGCTGGCATCTTCTTCGTGTCTGCAGGTAAAGGCATGCTGGCGGGATGGGCAATTCTGTGGCCAGAAGGGTCTGGCTTCAGGGAGAAGGGGGGGGTGTACAGAGAAGACCGAGGTAGTAGGGCCCAGGTAACAATGCTGGGGTCACCCCACAACCCCCTAGAAACAATGGTTCACTTATATTCTTCAGCCAACGAAGGGCCAGATTTCTGAGAGCAGAAAATAGTGACTTTCTAGAGGACAGGACCCTCTAAGACAGAATTTGGGGTGGGGGGAGTAGGGCGAACATAGATGTGCCTCATTTCATATGTAGGGAGTGGTGTGGTCCAGCCTCCACCAAGCTGGGTAGGCTGACAGTGCCATCCAGCCAC
>NW_027185720.1:12208558-12224517 GCF_028583685.1 Petaurus breviceps papuanus | reverse complement strand
AGGGAGGGAGGATGAGAGGGAGGGAGGGAGGGAGAGCATCAATAAACATTTTAAAATACTCAGGAGAACAAAAGGCCCTTCAGAAAGTATTGCAAACAGGGCAAGTTGGTTCCATTGAATCTACATGTAAAAAGAAGTGAGTGGTCCAGGGGCAGCTAGGTGGCACAATGGGTTGAGCACTGACCCTGGAGGCAGGAAGACCTGAGTTTGAATGTGTCTCAGACACTTACTAGCTAGGTGACCCTGGGCAAGTCACTTAAACTCTGTTTTCCTTGGGGTGGGGGGGAGAGAAGTGGTTCAGTGTGTGACAATTCTTTTTCATTCTTTGCACATTAAAATATTACTGTTATGATATAATAATAAATAAAATTTTAAAAATTAATTTTAAAGGAAAAAGCCTATACTTTGTTTCTTCCCACTTTTCATGTATACCCAACTGACTTTTGAGGAGAGTTCCACTATCTAAATTAATCAAGTCAATCAGAAGATGTAGAGCTGGTAGGGGCCCAAGAACATGGGATGTCAGGGAATGATGAAAGGAACCTTAAAAAATCATCTCCTCATCAGTTCAGAGCTAGAAATGACCTTAGTCATCAAATCAAATCCCCTCATTTTAGAAACAAAGACTCTGAGGCGGACAGAGGTAAAGTGACTTGCGCAAGGTCACACAACTAGCATGTACCTGAGGCAAGATTCAAACATAGGGCTTCTGGACTTCAGACTCAATGCTCTTTCCTCTGCACCATGGTGCCTTTTCCAGTATTTGTTAATCATAAGCTGTGGAGCACACCCTTGACCTCCATTACGATGTAATTTCCTCTAGAGTAGGGGCTATTATTTTTTGGTGGATGGGGGGAAGGCAAGGCAGTTGGGGCTAAGTGACTTGCCCAAGGTTACACAGCTAGTAGGTGTCAAGTGTCTGAGGCCTGATGAGGGCCTCCTGAATCCAGGGCCAGTGAGGGACTATTTTGTTAAACCTTTCTTTCTGTCCCCATCCCTTTGCACAGTGCCTGGCCCATAGCAGGCTTCCTGTAGGGACTGGCACCTGACCCATGTTCTGAAGGGCACTGAGGATTCCCAAAGTCTGGAAGTGAGGAGAGAGAACCATGATCTGTGTGACCTTGGACTCCGACCTCTGAGCCCCTCTAGGACTCGGACCTCTGAGCCCCTCTAGGACTCGGACCTCTGAACCCCTCTAGGACTCATTTCTTGATTTGTAAAAGTTGGGGCTGGCCTAGATGCCTTCTGAGGTCCCCGGCATCTCCAGAGCTGTAAGCCGATGATTGTATGAAAATAACATAAGAACCAAATAAAGGAGATGGCCCCTCCGAGGTCCCTTCCAGCTCTAGACAGAGGCTGCACATCACCTGTGTTACCTTGCTTATACTGCTTAACCTCTCCAGCCTCTGTTTCCTTCTCTATAAAATGGGATACCTTCAAGAGACCTTCCTCATGCTTTTAGTATTCACCAGTCACCGCCTGTTGATCCTCGGAAACTAACGCGCCTTCTTCTTCCTCCCCATCACCTTCCCCGTAGGTCTGAGTAATATAATCGGCATCATCGTGTACATATCAGCCAATGCTGGAGACCCTTCCAAGAGTGACTCCAAGAAAAATAGCTACTCTTACGGTTGGTCCTTCTACTTCGGGGCCCTGTCCTTCATCATTGCCGAGATGGTGGGAGTGTTGGCCGTCCACATGTTTATAGACCGGCACAAACAGCTTCGAGCCAACGCCCGTGCCACGGACTACCTCCAGTCCTCCGCCATCACCCGCATCCCCAGCTACCGCTACCGCTACCAGAGACGAAGTCGCTCTAGCTCTCGTTCAACCGAGCCTTCCCACTCCAGGGATGCTTCCCCCGTGGGCATTAAAGGGTTCAACACTCTGCCCTCCACAGAGATCTCGATGTACACCCTAACCAGGGACCCCCTGAAGGCCGCCACCACCCCCACCACCACGTACAACTCCGACAGGGATAATAGTTTCCTCCAAGTACACAACTGTATTCAGAAAGAGAATAAGGACTCTATCCACACCAACACAGCCAACCGCCGCACCACCCCTGTATGAAGCCGAGGCCCAGAGCTCCAAGTAGGGGCCAAGGGAAAGAGGCCAGGGGAACAGGCCGGGCCAGGCTAGAGTCAGTGGGGGTGGAAAAAGCGGGGTGTGGGGTTGGGGGGAAACAAAACCAACCAAGGGGGAACCTTCCAAAAGCAAAAAAGGAAAAAAAGAAAAAAAGAAAAAAAAAGTCAACAACAACAAAAAATACAAAAACAAAATAAGAGAAATGAAGAAAAAAAAACAGGAAAAATGTGGAAAAAAGAGAAAAAACACTTTAAAAGCAAGAGAGATTAAAAAAGAGAAAAAATAGAAAATAAATTTAAAGAAAATGCATGATTTCCCATGTACCATTATTTTAACATTTAATAAAAACAAATAAAAAAAAAACAAGGGAACCAAGAGAAATTTAAAAAATAAATAAACCAAGGCAAGGACGAGGAGGGAGGCTTTGGGGAATTTTTCAGGGTTTATTTTCTTATTTTGATGAGATTTTTTTTCTGTTGACTTTTAACCCAAAGTGGGCTCTGACCCCCCTTAAGGGGATAGAGGGGAGCAGAGCCCCTAGTCCTCAGGGCTATGAGAGGGCTGGGGGTGATTTGCAGTGACCACCAAGCCCTGGAGTCTCTGGGTTAATGTCCCCAAGCAAGGAGTTCCCATGCCTTCTCTGAACCAGTGCTAGCCTTTGAACCTAGGTCTTTAGGGGAGTCAAGACTTCTTGGTTTCTTGTGGGTCTCTAAAGCATGGGAGGGAGAGAAAGTCGTGAGCTTCGCATGGGCCACTGTCCCCTCTCCAAGCTCCCAATGCTTAATGATGATCCACTATGACCCCTCAGCCCCAGAGTGATGGGGAAAGAGGGGAAGGCTGCCCATGACTTTCCAAGATTCCCAGAAATTCATGGGGAGCTACTTCCCAAATGCTCCTATGCTCAGGGTCAGTAGTGGTGAATGGGGAAGAGGGAGAGGGAGTGGTCCGCTGGCATTGGGCAGATCCAACAAGGCCTGATTCAAACGAAGGTCACTGTTCTCCAGGGCTTAGAAAACAAAGCCACTCCCACCCATCCCCATAAGGAGGAAAGGTGAAAGGAAGTAACCCAGCTTGACTAGTAACCCAGCTTGACTCACCATCCCTCCCACCTCCAGTCCCAGGGGTCAGATCCCTAGCCCACCCAAGGCTTCCAACTGCTCTTCAGCTACTTAGCAAAGAGTAGCTGCCACACCATGAAGCCTATTGTTTCCTCCCCGGACCAGGGATCCGAGGAGAGGGAAGTGATCGATCACAGTGACATGATGAAAAAAGATTTCTTTTTAAAAAAAGAAAGAAAGAAAAGAAAAGGAAAAAGTGGCTTTTTTTTTACTCCAAAAACACCACAAATTACATACATGTAAATATAATATGTGGATTTCCTTGCAAGAGAAATCAGATCATATTTTTATTTTAACTGTTTTTCAGCTTTAAACTGTGAAAAAAAAGGGGGGTAAGAAGGGAAATTTAAATATTAGCAGGAAACATGTAAAGAAAAAAAAAACAAAAAATAAATCCATTTAAATGAAATAATTTAAAAATTTTTTAAGAACAAGAAAAACTAAAAAGACCAGGAGCAGGGCTGACTGGGGGAGAAGGGAATGACTTTCCATGAGAAAAACATCTCTTCCTGTTAAGAGGAAGAAGCTGTTAGTGAGAGAGCATATAACTGGAAACAAAAACCACACATCCCAAGGAGACTCATGCACTCACACACGCAGACATGGCCTCATACCCACTTACCCATCTAGACTCCCCCTCTTCCTGCCCCATGCATCCCATCTCCCCCCTCTACAATCCAGCCTCATGTGCCCACGTTCAATTACTACTGACTCACATTCATGAAAGCCATAGCACACACACACACACACACACACACACACACACACACACATACACACAGACACACACACACACAAGAATCTAACCATGCTTACTGACTCCTGCCTTCACAGATACTCCCATACATGAAAAGAGCCTCTTGTTTGGAAACCAGGAGACCTGGGTTGTGGCCCCATGTTCTGCCACAAACTTACTGTGAGACCTTGGACAAGTCGCTTGATCTCTCCTGGTCTCAGTTTTTTCTTCTGTTAAGTGGAGTTGGGGTGGGGCACCAAAGTTGGGATGGGATGAGCTTTATACGACTTGGGTTTCCTAGGGTTCTCATACTCACAGTGCCCATCCACCCCCCCCACCCACCACCATGGACAGACTCTTGGTCAATACTACTCCCAATGACCAATACCCTCTAAGTCAGGGGGCCCTCACCTAGACACACACACACACACACACACACACACATCCCATAAACCTCCTCACTGTGCTCCCCCACTCCCTGACCCCCATCCATGTCAAAGTCAGATTGCTACACTCTGTGAACAACCTGCCTTGGCATGTTTGTGCTGCTGCTCTGGAAAAGAGGGAAGATGTGCCAGGGGTCCCTTTGAACACTATTTATTCCATGTCCCCTCTTTCAGTGCCATGACCAAGATCAAGAACAGAGAGGAGGCCCTGATGGGCAGGAAAGAGAATGTCTGGCTACCTTGAGTTTCTGCGGCTAGGAGCCTAGGGAACTGTCCTACATATGGAGGCCAGGAGAGATCGCCTGTTGGCAATCTCGCTGGCAGAGAGTGGATGAAGGTCAAGCTCCCGTTCAGTCTATGTCTAGGGGCTAGAAATGTCCTCTCCCCTGACACGTAGAAAAATGGAGTAGTTCACTTCCACGGGACAGACCTTTATCACCTCTCCCCAAACCTGAAATCTCCACAATGAGTGGTCCAGTGTACAAGGGCAGCTTTATTCAGTGGGTTGAGTCACTGACTCTTCCACAGGAGTCAACGCTGGCCTCATCCCTTTCCAGACACATGCCCAATCTGAAGTCTTTTCTGGTTGCCCAGTAATGATCCCTGGGGGGTCTAAAACAGCCACCAAAAGGGCCTGAAACTTTTGAGTTCCTTGCTGTTCTCTCCAGTCCAGAAGGAGCCTGTGGCTGGCTGGTGGGGAGGGACTAAAATTCAGCACGGAACACAGGACTGAATCTCCCTCTCCACCCCTCCAACCCCCAGCCCCAGCACAGAAATACACTGGGCAGCCTGCTGTGTGCAGTCAAGTAAGCAACATGGCCCTAGAAACACAGAGAAAGAAGGGCTGTCAATGAGCATCTTACTGCTTTTGCTCAGTCTGGGCAGGACCTATGGGATGCCTTCTGAATCTCAATCTATCTTTTCTCTCCCTCCTCCCAGACACCAGACCTTAAAGAGAAAGGCAAAAAAACAAAACAGAAACCAAAAGCAAAAAACCACCCAAGCAGCCAACTAATAGACAATAGTGAAAAATTACATCCCATGCTCTGACCCCAGTGGAGTGAAATCAGGGTTGGATCACCAAGGGTCCTTTACAGAATTTGAGGTCCACAGAGGGTTTGCCAAGAAGCAGAGGGAGCCAGAGAATGTGAGCGAGCCATTCCTGTGCAAAAGAAAGGGGTACAAGGGCTGGGGGAAGGAGAAAGGACTGGGCTTGGAGAGGGTTATGGCTCGCACTCCAGCTCAGACCAGTTCAAGAAACCAACCTCCATTTTTCTTTACTTTGTGGGGTTTTTTTCAGACTGTTAAAAGAAAAAAAATTTTAAAAAGCCGAAAACTAAAAAAAAAATTCCTGGTACATGAAATAAAGATTTTTTTTATAGCTTGGTCCTCAAGTAAGTGGATTTATTCAAACTCGTCCCCAGTGAATGCAGTCTCCTGCCCTGCAAATAACCTGGGACAATCATAAAATCACAGAACTGGGAGGGGGGTGAGAGACCATCTGGAAGCCCCATTGATAGCATCCCTGACAGACAGCTACTCAGTTTCCCCTTGGACACTGCCAGTGATGCAGAGCTCACGACTTCACAGGGAAGTTTATGTTGGTTCTTTGTATTAGGAAATTCCTCCTTATAGAGAGACAAAATCAATCCCCACTAACTACCCATTGTTCTTTATCATTCCCTCAGGACTTATACAGAACAAGTCTCCTATTCCGATCAATCAATAAGCATTGATTCAAAGCTTACTCTATGCCAGACACTAGACCAAGAGTTGGAGGAAAAGCAAAAAGTTTACATTCTAATGGGGGGGGGGGGAAGCAATACCTCCATAAGGACATATCTACAAAATATAGACAAAGGAGATGAAAACCTTTGAAATACTTAAAGAGAGATCACCTAGTCCCTCATGCTCCCTTAGTCTTCCCATGACACGGTCCCCATAACGTTCATCATCTTGGCCGCCATCCTTGGGCCATGACCCAATTTGATACTTCTCCCTAAAACAGGGGGCCCAGAGCTGAACCCAAGACTCCAGACATAGCCTGACTAGGGGCAAGGACCCCAGAACAATTACCCACAGCCCTGGAATCTCCAGACTGGAAGAGATTTCAGGGCTCCCCTAGGCCACCCCCTCCCTAAAGCAGGAATCCCCTTTTCATTAGCCCTAATAAGGAATTACCTATCCTGGCTTGAAGACAACTGATAATGGGGAACTCATTTGATTAGAGCCAGCGATAGCTCACATTTACAGGGCATTTTAAGGCTTGCAAAGCAGCTCACATGGGGTATCGTTTGATCCCAAGGCAGTCCATTCCCCACTTCAACAGTTGCATGTACAGCCAAAACTGGCCCCTCTAAATCTTCCTTCCTTTCTTGCCCCCCTATTAACACAATCTAAGAGCCCACCAGATTTTGGGGGGAGCCACATCATCCTTCACATTGAGCCTGCAGACCCCCAAAAGGTGGTGCCCAGAACTGAGGGTGCATGATCGGAATTCCAGATGGGATCAGAGTACTGTGCCACAGAACACAGGTGGACTCCTGGGATCATATGTGGCTGAGGAGGAGCAGTGGGGAGGAGGGAGAGGCAGACACCAATCCGGGATGCCACTTTCTCTCACTTATATTTAGGTCCCTAGAGCCAATATGGAGAGAGCAGAATGGGAAAAGAAGCCATGTATAGAATGAATTAACTCTTGTTGGGAGAAAACTGACCAGATGTTAGCTAAAATAGCAAGCTCTTTGATTCACAGGATGGGTTTTAGAAGGCTAAAGGGTGTTCCCAAGGATCTCCAGGGGCAGAGGAGGCTATGAAGCCCTCCTCCAGCTCACAACATGAATGCTCATTTATGCTCATCTTTCACCACATGAGCTATATAGAATTTGGATAGGGATGGAAAACAGGATATAGCAGGGAACCAACATGACTGGATAAAGTTGTGGATGACTGATCTGATTACCCAAAAACATCCATTAGGTTAGCGCAGGATGCCCTCCTGGGAGCTGAGCCTTCTTAAAAATGAGGGAGGACCAGGCCAGCTTCATAGGCTACTCCATTCACAATCTGGGACCTAGGAGGGGCCCCAGAGACCACGATGCTCAACCCCTCCCCAGTTTGCAGAACAGAGACCAAGTGACCTTGCCTTGCCTAGAGTCCTAGCTAGTACCTGAGACTAGACTCGAATTCAGCTCCTTCTGACTCCAAGTCCAGGACTCTATTCACTCCACCATATTCCCCTCAAGTTTGGGCATGGGAGCCCCTTGAAGACAGAGGAAGTTTTGTTTTTTCCTTTGCAGAGTTAAAAGGAGGAATTTTTTTTTCATGTGAGCAAAAGCAGTTGAGTCAGGGCAGGATATGGTGCAGAGAGGGCAGCAGGTGAACCGGGAGAGTTCATCCCCTGCCCCTCCAAGGAGTTAGTGGGGGACACAAAGCTCACAGAAAAGGAGCACCGCAACAGACCCCAAAAGTATGACAGTCTAGGAATAGTTATACCACATGAGGGTGTAGGCCAGGCGAGGACTACAGGCACAGGGTGAAAAGCCCAGTCCTATAAATGTCAGCACCCTAGGACAATGCCCCATTTGCCTTGTGCTAGATATGCCCTGTTATCTTTGAATCCACACACGCCCAGTATATATGTGTATATATGTATACATATATATGTGTGTATGTATAGGTCAGCTCGGGTCACATCTATATTGTCAGAGAAAAGATTTGAACCTCAGTCTTCCCGACTTTGAGGCTGACTACTGATTCACTATCCCAATGGTTTTCCGAGTGTGATCTTCAAACCCCCAGGAGCTCCCAAGACCCTTTCAGGGGATCTATGAGACCAAAACTATTTTCAGGATGACACTAAAATGTCATTTGCCTATTAAAACACTCCTCCCTTTTCCAATTACATATCAGTGTGAGGCCAAATTTTTTTTCATGTATTTCGATCAAAACAACATCTCACAATAGATGGAATGCAGAAGCAGAGTGGAGAATCCAGCTGTCTTCTCTTAAGTAAAGCATTAAAGATATTTGCAAAAAAACATATTAAATAATGCCATTTTACTCATTAATTTTTATCTTTTGGAAAATATAGCTTTTTTATTAAAAATGTTATTTATGTTAACATGTAATGGCTTTATTGTTATTTTTAATTGAATTAATAAATATTTTAAAATTTTATCAGTCTTAATTTCTAACACAGTAAATATCAATACATACAAACCATATAATCAAAAGCTCTTTGGGGTTCCTCAATAATGTTTAATAGTATAAAGGGGTCCCAAGACCAAAAAGTCTGAGAACCTCTTCATTACACCCTAGACCATCTCTCCTCTCTCTTTAATAAATATGTGCTAAATTTAAACTAAGAAGTGACCATTATGGACTTACAGATTGACTCAATACTTGTATTTCCCACTATGGAACAGGCCCAGCAAGTGGGAGGAATCTGTGTCTGAGAGAAGTCCAAACTCATTCTTTTTTTAATTTTATTTTATTTTAGACTCAAGGGCCAGAACACAAATATAGAATAGAGAAAAGAAAAAAAAACATATAATAAGCTTAAATATTGAAACTTAAATACAAAGAAAGAAAAAAGCATGCCGTGTGCATAGCACAACATAAGAGAGGATTCAAAATAAGTAACTGTAAATTTTCATTTCAAGAAAGCCCGTATGATAAATAATACACATTGGGTTGACAATTGTCCATCTTTTCTTTGCCTCCTTGTAAGTTTTCTTTTGTTCTCCAAGCTCATTCTTAAGATAAGAGGTGACCTTCCCTGAGGACAGTGACCAGACTCCTAATAGAGCTGACCTCAGGCCAAAAGATAAAACAACGGCAACAAAGAAATCTTAGTGCAAGGAAAATAGAGACCCAAGAACCCGTTAGGTCCAGACCCTTAGCTCCAGATGAAGATGCCCCTTGAATCCCTGAATGAGCAAACACTGACCTTCCCTACCCATATGAGGTCCAGGTCGTCATTGGCCCGTATCCAGACTTCCCCATGACCCAACAGCAGCTCTCTCCCCATCTTTAGGACCTGGACTCCAAATCATTCAACCTTTGAGCTTAAGATCATAGGACATCAGAGACAGATAAAGAGAAATGTCATTCTGCTCAAGCATTTCATTTTTACAGGTGAGGAAACTGAGACTCCAAGAGTGATTTAACTAATGTCACAATGTTAACAGTAGGGTCACAACTATCCAAAGGTGCCTTGGCATGTACATGCACATGCATGCATATGCATGTATACATTAACATACACACACATGTATAGATATATACACAGACTTATATGCATGCTTCCCAAAGCTGCCTTCATGTGTATATATGCATATATATATACACATGTATGTAAACATTCCCATACACACATACCCATGTATAGATATATACACAGATTTATGTGTGTATGTGTAAATAAGCATGCTTATATATATACACATGCTACTCAAATCTGCCTTCATGTGTATACATATACATACACATATACCTATATAGATATATACACAGACTTACATACATATATGGTACCCAAAGCTGCCTTTGTATGTATACATACACATACACATGTATAGATATATACAGATTTACATGCATATATACATGCTACCCAAAGCTGCCTTCATATGTATGCACACATGCATGTATATATTCACATACATGCTTACAGTGCACCTATATAGATATGTGTACCAACTTACATATATACATACTACCCAAAGCTGCCTTCATATGTGTGTACACGTGTGTATGTATATATCCATACTTATACATATGTATAGTGATAGATAGACAGACAGACAGACGACGGATGGACGGACAGAGGGATGGAAGACAGATGGAAGGACAGAGGGAAGGACGGACAGAGGGACGGATAGATAGATGGACAGATAGATGATAGATAGATAGATAGAATGTGCATCTCCCTTTACAATTATATCATTTGGTCCTCACACAGCAGTCTTGCCAGATAGGTACCATTATCATCCTCATTTTGCAGAAGACGAAACTAAGGCCAACAGAAGATAAATGACTTGCCCAGGGTCACCCAGTCAGTGAGCATCCGCGGCAGGATTCAGCCTCAGGTGGTCTGTATTCAGGCCCAGGTCTCTATCCACTTTGCCATCTAGCCCGCCCTGCCTTCTTCTCAAGAGGCAGGTTAACAAATTCATTCACTCTCCTGACCCTAGGGCTTCTTGGCTGGGAAAAGGAAACGAAAGTCAGCATTTTCTGGAAAGAGAGGCTCTCTCTTAGTCTCTGTGACCTTGCCGGAGTCTGGAAATCCTAGAAGCATGTGGGGGAGAGGTGGCCGTCTGTCTCAGCAGGCGTCTAGACCTGACTAACAAGGAGTATCTCTTTGGATCGTCTTCCAAACAGCCGCCTGAGAAATCTGGCGACTTGCCAACCACTCCCGCCTATGATGCTCAGACTTGGGGGAGAAGCATCTTCAGGCCAGCCTGCAAATCCTCCAGAGACCCACAGAACACTTCCCAGCCTGCCTCCAATTTACATACATGTCCACAAATAGACACAGGCATGGACAGATGCCTTCCTCTCCAGCCTCTTGGCTCTTCTGTGAAAGGAAAGGATGGGTAGAGATGGGCTATGAAGTCTCTGGGCATGTTGGGTGCCTTCTCTGGGCCTCAGTTTCCCAATCTGTAAAATTAGAGGATTGATGTCTAAGGTCCCACCTGGTCCTTAATTTTGGGATGTTCAGTTTCAGTGAAGGTAACTCAATCCCCAAGGCTTAAGTGTCTCTCTGGCCCCAAGGCTATCTCTCTGTATGTCTGTTCCCAGACCTAATAACAACATAATAATAATGCTAATAATAACTAGCATTTATATAAGTGTGTTGTGAGGCTTGCAAAACATCTTACAAATACCATCACATTCAATGCTATAATCATTCCCATTTTACAGATAAGGAAACAGACTGATAGATATCACCCAGTGAGCGTGGGTCTGGGGAAGAATTTGAACTCAGGTCTTCTTGAATCCAGGTCTCTATCTGTCCAGTGTGGCACCTAGCTATCTAAACATTGTGTACAGTATAAGGCCAGAACATGTATGTAAATATGTAAACATGTATGTAAATATGCATTGTTGGGAGTCACAGAACATCGCAGACCCAATTTTTCACTTCATCTCAGTCCAAAGTTACCAGATGGGTAACATGGCAAAAAGATTTGTGGGCTTGGGGTCAGGAAGACCTGAGTTCAAATTTTGCTTTAGATATTTACCAGCTCAGTGATCCTTGGGGAGTCACTTGATCTCCCTCAGTCTCAGTTTCCTCACCTGTAAAGTAGGGATAACAGCACCTACCTCCCAGGGTTGTTATGATGATGGAATGAGATATTTGTAAAGTACTTTCACAAACCTTCAAGTACTAAATAAATATTATTATTAGTCATTGGAGATAAGTCAAAAAGGAAATAGACTCCACCCTTAGCTTACATTCTATTAAAGGAAATGGTAGGTACATAGAAAATCCAACTCAAAATATACGTAAAGCAGTTTGGGGGGAGAGCACAAATCTGACACTGATCGATCAATCAGTAAGTGTTTATTAATGCCGCCAAATGCTCCCTTCTATACTCAGCCCACTGCCTCTATCTCTACCCTCTCCCACCCCCATTAGATTCTTCCCCTAGAACCACCCTGGACTGATGCCAAGCTTTGCCCTCTCCTGCTTAGACCTACTTTCTAGGCATCTCCATCCAAGACTCCATCCCCCTTTCCAATTCTCCTTTTTGTATTATCTTCCCCAACTACACTGTCTTGTTTGTGTCTGTATCCCTAACACTTTGCACAGTGCCTGGAACATTCTAGGAGCTTAATAAATGCTATATCTATCAAATGCTTACTGTGTACCTAGTCCTGTGTTGAGTACTGGGATACAAAGGAAAAAAAGAAGGAAAAATCTCTGCTCTAGAGGAATTTCCATTCTGTTGTGGGGAGCCAACAAGCATCTAGAAAATTTGCTATAAAATACATGCAGAGTAATTCATCACGGACAGGCCCAAATCCATCTCAATGAATGAACAGGTTCTGATTAAATTCCTGCAATGTGCACTGTCAGGAATGAAAGGAAAGGGATGAAACAATCCGTGCTCTCAAAGAGCTTACTTCTAATACATTTGGCCATTTGGTAACCATGGAGCAGGGGCTCCAGGGAACACATGAGAGGCTAGGGTAGAATGTGGGGTCCAAAAAAATGGGGCTGGCATATGGCACATTCATGGGAACAGCCCACATGATATCAATGCTAAGAGGAAGGAGGGGCGGCCAGGTAGCACAGCGAGTAAGAGCACTGGCTGCAGTGTTGAGAAGACCTGGAGATCGAATCCCGGGCTCAGACACTTAGCGCCCACCCAGAAACACCTGGCCATGTAACCTTGAGCAAGTTACTTAACCCCAATTGCTTAGGGACGGCCAGGTGGCTCAGCGAGTAAGAGCACCGGCTCCAGTGTCGGGATAACCTGGATCAAATCCGGGCTCAGATACCCAGCACCACACCCACAAATAACTGGCTGTGTAACCTTGAGCAAGTTACTTAACCCTGATTGCTTTAAAAAAAATGTCAAGAGGAAGGAGGGAGAGAGAAGAGGGATGAGGGATAAGAGAGAGACAGATGCTGAGATGAGAAGGGAAGGTATGGAAAGATAAGGTAAAGTACGGCCTGTTATGGGAAGGGAAGGTTTGGTTTTGTTATTTGCAAAGATCCTGGAGTCGTTGGCCATTTCCTTCTCCAGCTCATTTTACAAATGAGGAAACTGAGGCAAACAGGGTGACAAGACTTGTCCAGGGTGACACAGTAAGTGTCAGAGATGAGATTTGAACTCAGGTCTTCCAGACTCCAGGTTCAGCATGCCACCTCCACCAAGCTGTCCTCCCTGATTACTGCTCCAATACTAAATGACTTCTCTTTTCTCTGAACTTCTACCCGTGACTTTACACAGACAAAGACAATATAGTGTAATGGAAAGAAGACTGGCTTTGTTTGTACTCAGAAATGTGGGACCTAGAACTAGATGGACCACTGGTCTGCCTGCCTCATTTTGCAAAGGAGGAAATTAAGGTCCAGAGAAGGAGTGTGACTTACCCGCTATCTCACAGCAAATAATGAGCAGAGCCAGGACTGGAATCCAAGTCTGTTGACTCCCAATCCGGTTTTCCTCCATGACAACATGCTCAAATGTGGATGGATATATTATGTCTCAGATGAAACAAAATAAAGCAATTCTGAGCTGGGTAATCAATTTTTAATATTTCTTTTCCCTTGCTGACTCCCAGGATTTCAGCACAGCCTGATTTCTTTCATGCCAGGGGCTGACAGGCTGGAGCTCATTAGCGAGGCTGAGCTGGATACAAGGAAGAGAAGCCTAATGAGAATTACTCTTTCAAGAGTCCCATGAGATCCTCAAATGTCTCTGTTTTAGGAGAAGCTAGGGCAATAAGGAATCTTGCTGTGGCATGTGATCAAGCCCCACGGACTGTCCAGAACCCAGCTCACTTCCGTTCAAGGCCCTCAGTATTTGTAGTGTGTGGAAGGGTGTCTTTGGTACCACAAAGGCACCTGGACTCGACTGGAAAGACGGGTTCTAGTTTTGTCTCCCCGACTCATCAGTTATGTGACCTGGGGACAGTTCCTTTTCTTCTCTGGGCCTCAGCTTTCAGAGGGTTTAGGGAGACCAAGAAAGATGAGAGAGTGAGAAAAAAAAAAAAAACAGAAATCCTCAGCTTTCTCATGTAACTACTCCAACAAAGCTCAAAGAACACCAGACCATGTGGTGATTGGGAAATCCAAGGAAAAGCTACAATAGGTGATTTCTCTCAACCTAGATTGACCCCCAAAAAAGCCTTCCAATTTCAGGGGAGAGCTGGGCCTAGAGGCTGTATAACGGGCCCAGGGGTGAGCCTGCTGCTGTGTTTCTCTGACCAAACAAAGCTTTCCAGCGTGCCAACAGAGGTCAGAACCAGTGACTATCTCCTCGAGTTTCAACCAGGGGCAAGCCTACAACTGTTTCCCAGATCCAAGCAAGGATTGGGAATGTGTAAAACTCAGACCAGCAGGTCAATGATCAGACTTATTAGGGAATTAAAATGTCCTGAATCACCCTAAGTGTCTTGGAGAACATTGCACTCAAGATTTGTAAGAAGCAAGAACAGGACCCCAGATTGTACAGATAAGGACCAAACAAGACCCTACCATTTGCTCCAGAATAGCACTAAATCTGGCCTTGACCTCAAATCCCAATTCAGGAAGTAAGGTAAAGCTAGAAAAAGTGAGTAAACAAAAGATGACCAGTGATAAAAAAAAATTGTATCAACCTAGGGATATCCAAACATAATCCCAGAAGAGTATGAGAACTCTACAACATCTATAAGCAAAACCTCAAAAAAAATCACAGGTTGACCAAAAAGTCAATGGAATTCCTAAAAGAAATGAAAAAAGAGCTCTAAAATAATATTGTAAGCAAAACGAGATATTTAGAGGAAATATTTGGTAAGAAAATAGTCTGATTAATAGGAGTACAGACACCCTGAAAATTAGAATGAATCAAACAAGTCAATGGTTTCATAAGATGATCAATACTGGAACAAAAATCAAAAGACAAAAAAAATGGAAAAAAATATATTTCTACTATTGAAAACACCTGACCTAAAAAACAGATCAAAGTGATAAAATGTGAAAATCACTGGAGTAACTAAAAGACACTTCCCCTCCACACACACCCCCCCCTGCAAAAAAAAATACTGGATAGTGTATTTCACATCACAAATTAAAATTGCCCAAATCTATCAAACAAGAGGGCAAAGTGAAAATAGAAGAGATCCACTGATAACCTGAAAGAAATTCCAAAATGAAAATTTCTGTGAAAATAGAAAGAATCTATTGGTAACCTGAAACTCTCAAATGAAATTTTCTGAAGCCAAAATCCAGAACTCCTGGGTCAAAGAAAGAATGCTGTGCTGTGCATGGCTGGAAAGAAAGAATTCAAGCACCAAGAAGCCATAGTCAAGTAACTGGACAACTAACACTCTAAAGGAGAGAAGATCTTGGAATAGAATATTCCAAAGGGCAAATTACAAGAACTTGCAACAAAGAATAATTTATATGGAGCAACTCAATATAATCCTATGGGTTGGGGATGAGGAGAAGGGTGCAATGGAATAAAAAAAGTCCCAAGCATTCCTGATGAAAAAACCAGAGCTATGTAGAACCTCTAACATTCAAATATAGCCATCAAGAATAACAGAAATTCAAGCAATTGGAAGGGACTATACAAGGATGGAATAAATGTCCCTTCAGAATCCTAAGGTCATCAAAAGTCATTGAGGATGTTAAATAAAACAGAGGGCACAGGAATTCTGATGACCTTAGGAGAAGAGGGAAAAGGAAGGTAAAAATAGATACACTAGAAAAGGAAATGGGAGGAAGGAGTCTCACATAATCTAGGTATACAAGAAGAAAACTACGTGTGTAACCTGGAGGGAGCTGTGGGGAAGAGGGTGTCAGTCAAACCCCACCTTCATCTGAACTAGCTAAAGGAAGGCAGAACA
>NW_027185720.1:12207656-12208158 GCF_028583685.1 Petaurus breviceps papuanus | reverse complement strand
ATGTATATCCCCAAACACTTTCATTAAAAAAGGAGAAATAACGATTCAATTAATTGAGTCTGCAACCAGAAAACTAGAAAATCAACAAATAAAAAACCCAACTGAACTCCACAACGGAAAGTATGAAGATAACAATAATAACAAGCATTTTATATCGTGTTTTAAGGTTTGCAAAGTGTTTAACATTTGTCATATCAGCCAATCTTCACAGCAATCTGAAGAGAGAAGTGGTATTAGCATACTCATTTTATGCATAGAGAAACTGAGGCAGACAAACCCAGGATAACACAGCTTGCAATTACCTGAGGCAGGGTTGTAATTTAGGTCATCCCAAGTAAAACTCCTGAATCATTTAGCTATCTAATCAAAAAAATAGCTAGTTTAATTTTCAAAAGTGATTAGGGGGGAAGGAGGGGAGGAGTGATAGAGACAGACAGAATGGAGGAAAAAAGAATAGAAGGGAGGAAGAGAGAGAGAGAGAGAGAGAGAGAGAGAGAGAGAG
>NW_027185720.1:12197599-12207556 GCF_028583685.1 Petaurus breviceps papuanus | reverse complement strand
GAGAGAGAGAGGGAGAGGGGAGGGGGGGACGGAGAGAGGAGTATCAAAAGACCTGAATTCAGATCCTGCTTCAAATACTTAGTAGCTGTGTCACCCTGGGCGAGTCACTGAACATTCTCAGCCTCGGGTTCCCCATGTATAAAATGAGGATAATAATAGCACCTGCCTCCCATGGTTATTGTGAGGGTTATGTGAGATGATATATATAAAGTGCTTTGCAAACCATAAAGCATTATATAAATTCTACTTGATGATGATGATGACGATAGTGATGGTAAGGGGAGCAGAGCACCCATCAACTCAAGAATGACTGAAAAAATCATGATATATGAATGTAACAGACATTAATTTAACTACATAATAAGAAGTGATGAAAGGGATAATTTCAGACAAGAAAAAGCTAACCTACTTGTAAGGGAGTAGGTGTTGGGAGATTGTTGCTGCCATACTCATATTTGTTAAGTTCAAGGTTTTTTTAATAAATGAAATGAAAGACTTGCATAAGAGGAACACCATAGTCTCTTTTGTGATATACAGAATTGTGATTCTGTTGACATCTCGTAGACAGAAGTCTCCCGATACAAAGATATCAGGACAGTGATTTTCCTGCAGAGATTTTCATATGTGCCGAAGGAGTCATTGAAAGCTTCAGTTTTCTCCATGTGCAGTTTCTCACTGGACTACCTGGAACCACGATATTGTGGGTTTGAAGTTTGAGGGTGCCTTAGAGATCACCTTTAGTCCCACGTCACCATTTCACAAATGCAGCCAAGAAAAATGAAATGACTTTCCCCAGCTCACACAGATAGCAGATGGCAGAAATGAGATTGGGACCTTATCCACATCCTGGGTTCTTCCACTGCTCTGCTGTTAGTCAGATTGTCATCATCAAAATGACGTGTTGGTATCAATAGCAGGCAAGAGATAAGTAGACCTTCAACATTACTATATTCTATAACTGGAAAAATAGAATAGAAACGGGGCAGCTAGGTGGCACAGTGAATAGAGCACTGGTCCTGGAGTCAGGACGACCTGAGTTCAAATCTGGCCTCAGACATTTAATACAAAAACTAGCCATGTGACCTTGGGCAAGTAACCCCAATTTCCTCCAAAAAACAAACCAAAAAAAAGGGCTCATTCAAAATAAAATAGAAACATCAGTCTTCAATGACAACAACTTGAAGGAATTCAATGGAAGTCTTATACCACACCCCAATGTCCCCTTTGGATGCCAATAGAGAATTTAGGGGTATCAGCAGCTCTATCCCCCTCCCCTACCAAAAAATTCAACAAATAATTTTTAAGTAATTGCTAGATAAGTTAAAAAAAAAAGTTATTACTCTTCATTATCTCAACTGGCGACTGTGGGCTCCCAAGGGTTTAATTAACATCTCTCTGCAGAAGACAATAGCTAAAATGCCCATACCCTTTGACCCAGAGAGCTCACTGCTAGTCATGTATCCCAAGGAGGTCAATAACAAACAGAAAGACCTCATCTACTCAACAATATCTATCGCAAGACTTTTAGGATAGGAAAAAAACTGGCAACAAAGTTGGTGCCCATCAATGGGGCAATGAATCAACAAGATATTTCACGTGAAGTAATGGAATATTACTGTACTGTAAGAAATGAACTTGATAGACACAGAGAAACATGAAAAAACTTATGTGAACTGTTGCAAAGTTAAGTAAGTGAAGTCAAGAAAACCTATAAACCCCAGGATTGCAACCACATAAATGGAACAAGTAACAATAACAAAACAATTAAAACTAAGTTGTATGAGATCATAATGACCAAGCATGGCCCAAAGAGAAGAGCTATGAGAAAGCATTTCCCCACTCCCCACTTCTTTGTAAAAATGGGACACTATGAAGGTGGAACACTGCGTAAAATGTCGGATTTTTTTTCCAGTGTATTGGTTAGTTTTACTGAATTGGGTTTTTTTTTTCACTTTTTTATCTTTAATTTAAGAGATGACTCTGGGAGTAGGTAGAGAGATACAGTGGGAAATGTCAGTGATGTAAAAACAAAAGATAAGAGTAGAAAAAAATTCTAGTGTGTTTTTTTAATTTACCAACAATTGTATTCCAATATAATGAACTTTGTTTAGTGGGTAATCCTATGTATTTTATCTGATGCATTAAAAAACATTATTCTGAGAAAGGATCCACAGACTTTACCAGACTGCCCAAAAGGTCTATAACACAGTTATAGTTGAATATATATATATATATATAAGTTGAAGGATCTCTGGGGTAGGACAAGAAGAAAGTATCTCCAGTGGAATGGTCAAGGAGATGGGACTTAAGCTGGGCCTTGAGGGATGGAGAAGACTTAGATGGACAGAGTGGAAGAGGGAGATCATGCCAGGTAGACATCAAATGGAGAAGAGACAATGAGGATAGCATTCTGCCTGAAGAGAATGTTCTTGCTGGGGGATGATGAAAAAAGGAGTAAGGAAGGGAAATTGAGGTAGTCGGTGGAATGGGAATGCCCTGAATTTAGTCAGCTGTTTACTTTCTGTGGGAACTCAGACTAGATGCTTCCCCTCTCTGATCCTCTTTCCTCATTTAAAAAAATGTAGGCATAGGGCTGGACTATAAGGAATCTTCCGCTGGAACAATCCGTGATTCTCTGACCTCTGACAGAAGGGAGCTGGATTAGAAGATGTTATCTGCAATGTTGAGGACCATTCAGCCAGGGGCTGGCCAAGGAGGGAAGGGGTTAAGGGTAGGCTGGCTAGCCTTTGGGCTGACGCTGATAAATTATAGTGTGTCCTTGGGTATTAAGAACAGAGCAGCTCCCTCTGTCTGCCTTTCCCTCCCTGGCTATATCTCCCACCGATCAATACTAAGACACTCTCATTAAAATTCTTCTGCCAACTCCCTGTGAGTCTTGGTCATTTATTCAAGGCTTTCTCTGATCCCCTCTCCTCCAGCCTGCTGCAGGCACATCCCCTCTCCCGATTCAATGATTCTCTTTCCTCTCTAAATATACATAAGCCGACCTGGCCCACTTGGTCCTCCTGGGATGCTCAGGCTAGGCTGCTATCAGTTCCCAAAGTCCCTGTTCCTGCTTGGAAGGGTAGCATATCAAAGAGCACTGAACTTGGAGTCTGGAAGACCAAGCCTGGTTACTTCCTAAGACACTAGTTAGCTGTGGGACTCCAGGCAAATCACTTCCTTCTGGACCTCAGTTTCTTAAGAGCTCCAAGGGCAAGGGCAAGACTAACATCAAGGCCAAGGCTGAGTCTCTGGCTCTTGCTGCCTTTCCCCAGGGCAGGTTCAGAGCCAAAGGAGGACCCCAGGTGCCAAAAATCAGCCTCCCCAGCAGACCCAGGGTAACTAAGCTGCCGGACTTCTCGCTTTTGTCTTTGTGTGCTCAGCACTTGGAACCATGCTTGGCACATAGTGAGATGCCAATAAATGCTTTTCATTCATTCAATCAGTCATTATGTCTGGAGGATACTTGATGAGGTATTCAATTTATTCTGTTTGACACCAAAGGTCGAAACCACAAGCAATGGATGGGAATCACCAATTTAGGCTTTAATGTTTAACCCAAACTTTTAGGGCCATCCCAAAATGGAATCCAAAGCCTGGGGAGAAGGCAGAGTCCCCTTCACTGGAGAGTTTCAGGAAAATAGCGGATACCCACTTGCTGAGTGGTCTACAGTCAGGGTACCTTTGGGGTGCAGGTTGAACTTGATGGTGGCTAGGGTCCCTTCCAAATCAGAAGGCTGGTGAACTTGTCACTTGATGGCCCCCTGAGATGTCTTACAGTTCAAACCTTCTGATCCTTGGTATGCTGCACAACCCAGGCCAGCTCAGCTTAACATTTACCATGTCATCTTCAACCCAGCAAATGGCTTTACTTAGAGGAGGAAAGAGGAAAGAACCTACAAGAACATTCCACCCTTGACCTAAAAATAGTGCCATGTGCAAACACTGCATTCTTTTTAATTGTTTCTCCACTAATGAGAATAGGCTGACACTGGACCAGCTACACTCCATCCCATTAGGATGATTAGCTAATTAATTAATAGCTATCATTTATATAGCACCTACTATGTTCCAGGCACCATGCTAAGCACTTTACAAATATCATCTCAATTGTTGTTTGTCCTTCGTTCTCAAAGAAGACCACGACATTTTTCTTTTTCTTCCTTCCTTTCTTTCTTTTTCTTCCTTCCTTTCTTTCTTTCTTCCTTTCTTTCCTTCTTTCTTTCTTCTTTCCTTCCTTCCTTTCTTTCTTCCTTCCTTTCTTCCTTTTTTCTTTCTTTATTTCTTTCTTCCTTTCTTTCTTTCTTCCTTCTTTTCTTCCTTTCTTTCTTTCCTTCTTCCTTCCTTCCTTCTTTCTTTCTTTCTTTCCTTCTTCCTTCCTTTCTTTCCTTCCTTCTTCCTTCCTTCCTTCTTTCCTCTTTCTTTCTTCCTTTCTTCCTTTCTTTCTTTCTTCCTTTCTTTCCTTCTTTCTTTCTTTCTTCCTTTCTTTCTTTCTTCCTTCCATTCTTTCTTCCTTTCTTTCCTTCTTTCTTTCTTCCTTCCTTTCTTTCTTCCTTCCTTCCTTTCTTCCTTTCTTTCTTTCTTTTTTCCATTCTTTCTTCCTTTCTTTCTTCCTTCCTTCCTTTCTTTCTATAATTTCATTTGTGCTTTACAACAGCCCTATTCCTGAAATGTCCTCCTCATCCCACCTTCATTTGCTGAATTTTTACCTATCCTATGTGGAATATTATACACACTCACAGATACAATCAACGCATTCAACTACTTTGCTAGTCTGGTTTCCTTCTCCTCTTTCTAAAAAATTATTTATTACAAAGGATGTTGCTCAGAAGAGGGAAGGAGGAGGGCATATTTGGAAGTGAAGATAATATTTTAAATGATATTAATGAATGCTTTTAAAAGAAATCCTAGCCATCCTTTAAAGCCCAAAGCAAAATGTACCTTCTTCTGAATGCATTAAGTTTTCCTATCACTACAATGCTTCCTCTTCAGAATTCCTACCCCCCCCCAACTTTGACTTACTGCCTCCCTAAGGCATTTAGCATGTAATATTAGGTGCGAATTATCTCTATTACTAAGACTGTAAGCCCTGTGAGGGGCAGGTACTGTGCACATCTCCTAGCACCTAAGACAGAGAAAGTTTTTCAATATATTTTGAACCTATTTATCTTTAAACATATTGTTCCTCCCTGTCCCCACCATAGAACATAAGCTCCATGAGGGCAGGGATGGCTTTGGCTTTATCTTTAATCTCTGTACATAGTACAGTGCCTGAATTATTGATTACTTGATCATTTGCATGAATAGATGAATAAGTGTTTGATGAGTGAGCAAATGAAAGCAAGCTAGGGTGACTTCCTAGATGCTGACTGATGAATAAGAACCCTTCATTTCCTGCAGATGGTAAGGGCCTGGATGAAGTGTGGTATGATGGAAAGAAAATTCACCCTAGAGTCATAGAACCTGGATTCAAATCCTGTCCCTGGTGCTTCCTACACAAGTGACCTTGGCAAAGCCACAGCCTCCATTTCCTCATCAGCAAAATGAAGGACTTGTACTATTGACCTTGAGGGCCCCCCTATTAAATCTATGCTTCTGTGATTGGGGGTAGGGGAGACTCCAAATGTACCCCCCTTCTCTGCCCATTTGACCAGATGCATAGTCACTTCCTACAATCTGTCCCCACCAGCTCCTCACTCCCTGGAAGAGTTTCTGTGTTTTATGCAGACTGGGAGATATTGTCGGCTGGCTCCTCACAGCCTGCTGGTCATTTGTTAGCGATGTTCAAGGGGACCAGGTCTCATCCAGGCGGCTGCTGAAAGAGCCCAGCCTCCTCTCATGCTGCCTCACCCCCAAAAGCAGCCATTTACCCCTGACCCTTTGTTTCCTCTCTCTAAATCAATCCCATGCCCTAATTTTGGAGCTTCCCCAATTTTCCTGCGTGTTGCTATCTCAGCCTCATCATCCAGGTCAGATAGTCAAGAGAACAGTCCCGCTGTTCATTGTCCATGCAGGGATTGAGCCCAGAGCCTCAGGGGCACAGGGCTAACAAGTGCGCTAACCAGCCCCAGATTTAATGGGGGAGGGGGAAGGAACATGGCACATCAGGGAGGCTGAGATGAAAATGCTGAGCTTTACTCAGCGAATGCTCTCATTTTTCTAGTATGAGGCTGTCCTCAAACTCATCCTGGGGGCTGGGAAGTCACTTCTCCCCTCTCTCCTTGTCTTGTCCTCAGTCTGTCTCCACCCTCCACTGAACTATCTCCAGCTCTACTCCCCCTCCCATCTTTCTAGAGGTCTTTGACTTAGCCTTTCTCCTCATTTTCTAACTGGGCTAAAGGACCCTGAGCAGAAATGGAATCAGGTCTAGGGCCTACATAAGCCCCACTGGGTTTTTTTTTCTTTTCTACTCTATATGCAAACTGTTCTTGCTGCCATCCCCAAAGCTACTGAGATATTCAGACTTCCTTTAGCTTCTTTCAATAGACTATGCCTGGTATTAGGGGCCCCCAATCTCTAATGGCCAGAACCTATCATCTCTGATACCACTTTGCCCAAGAGAAGAGAGAAGGGCTCAGCAGACATGGTCAGTGATACAATGACCTCCAACTTTGGACCACAGGGTCATTATTTTCTAGAATAGAGATTCTTTATCATTTTTGTGGTACACGAATAGAGTGAAATATCACAGATACATACAAACTGGAAAAAGCCACCTAGAGATCAAAATACACAAAACTCAAAGTGCCCCACCACCAAGAACTCTCACCTGTCTCTCCAATTCTCTTTCCTGGTACAATGGACCATCCCAAAGTTTCATACTCCTCCTACTTCCATATATTGCCCTCAGAAGTTCTGTCATAGTTAAAAAGAACCTAGGCATCTCCTTAACACCATAAACAGCAGCTACTTCCCTCATCCTTCCCCCTGGATCAACTCCCCTGCCTGCCTGCCTGATTGGGATAGCACCTGGTCTCCCCAACAACGCCCCCCCCCTTTTCCTTTCTTGACCACCTATGACAGAAAGTGGGGCTTTCAAAAGGATTTTACTAGCATTTAAGGGAAATAAGGTAAAATGAAATGCATTTACAGACCCCAGAATCAATGGGTTCTACAGCCTAACATAGCCCTGACTTGGCCATAGAGGCCAACATATCTTCCTGGGCTAAGCAGGCCCCATCTCACCTCACTGAACCCTTCCCTTAGCTACAGACAGGGGAAATAGAGAGATTCTGTTCATTTATTTTGTGGGGTTTATGTCTGAAACATATTATCAAGAACATTTAACAGGTTCCTAAAACCAGACCAGAGAGAAAAGAAAAACCAGTTGTTTTATTAACTTTCTGATATAATTTTGGAAAGATCAATTATACTATGCCACTTGAGGCCAGAAAAGTTATTTCTAATCCAGGCATATCCTGCTAAATGTCTTTAATTGCTGCTGTTGAAACAAAACTTCAGGTGAAGCAATAGCACCAAGGGTTGGTGAACTGCCATTCTCACCACCTCACTGACATTCAGGCTCTCCCATATGCTCAACATGTGACTATTGGCCTGTCTGAGCCACATCATATAGAAAATGAACAACATCATCAGGGCATTTTGTACCCCAGGGAGTGATTATGAGGAAGGTGCTTTGTAAACTTAGAAGTGAAACCTGAGTCTGGACTCTGTTGGTCTGGACCTGTCATTTCACTGGTGTGGGGAGGGAATACATAGGAATGACTCATCAGTAAGCCTTTAAAAGTCACATCAATTAATAAAGATTTATTCAGTACCTATCATGTGTCAGACACTATGCTAGATGTAGGGGGTATGATGGGAGATTAGAGATACTTTGAAAGAGTCAGTGTCCAAAATGGCAAAAAATGACGAATGGAGCAGCTATAGGGAAATGTCCACATTAATGGGCTTTTGGTGGAGCTGTGAACTGGCCCGGCCATTCTGGAAAACAATTTGGAGCTATGGACCAAAAGTTACTAATCTGTGCATGCCCTTTGATGCAGAAATAACACTATTAGATCTATATTTCAAAGAAAAAGGAAATGGATGTACATATGCCAAAATATGCGAAGTCTTTTTTGTGGCTTTAAAGAATTGAAAGGGGCTGCTAGGTGGGGCTGTGAATAGAGTCTTGGAATCAGAAAGACTCATCTTCCTGGGTTCCAATCTGGCCTCAGACACTAGCTCTGTAATCCTGGGCACATCACTTAACCCAAATTGCCACAGTTTCCTCATCTATAAAATGAGCTACAGAAGGAAATGGCAAAGAAATGGCCAAGAAAATTCCAAATGAGGTCACAAAGAGTTGGACATGACTGAAATGACTGAACAACAAAAAAGAACTGAAAACTAAGGAGGTATCTATTCCATCGGGCAGTTATGGTCTAGAAAACTGTCTGAGCCTCCATGACCCCATTTGGGGGTTTTCCTTGCAAAGATACTGGAGGGGGTAAGAAATGATCAGAGAGGGTTTCAGAGAAATTTGAGAAGGCTTGTATTAACTGATGAAAAGGGAAGTTAGTAGGACTGAGAAAACACATCTCACATAATCACAACACTGTAAAGATAGATGACTTTGAAAGAGAAATCTGATCAATACACAATGACCAATCTCACTTCCAGAGAACTGAAGATGAAGTTTCCTGTTCCTCCTCCATTCCTTCAACCTTCATCATTATAAATAATCAATGTTGTTGTGGTTGGTTTTCTGGACTGGTGATTTCATTGATCTGGGGAACTCCCAAAGGAGAAACTTCCTTTCCTGACACAGACAGTTCTGTTCTGCAACTTGAGAGCTTGAGAGGGTTGCACAGGGCACTGACAAGGGAAGTGACTTCCCCAGGGTCACCCAGCCAATATGTGATGCCCAGGTCTTTCTCACTTCAGGCCAGTTTTAATTATATACTGTCTTTTACCATTTGGCATGTTTTTCATAGGCACTTTGTCTTCCTACCCAAATTGTAAACCCCTGGAATTGTGATGTGATACACTTTGAGATTATGAAAAAACTTCATATGTATGACCTGGATTCAAACCCTGGCCCTGCCACTTACCAACTGTCTGATCTTAGCCTAGCACCTTGACTCTAAAGGCTTCCATTTACCCATGGATAACATGAGGATCCTATGATATTTATGGATGGAAGGGATCTTGACGGTCATCTAATACAACCCTCTCATTGTAGAGATAAGGAAACTGAGGCTCAGGAAAGCCAATTGATTTGTGCAAAGTCACATAAGCAGTCAGTGGGAGAATCAAGATTTGAATGCAACTCCTCTTTCTCCAAACCCATAACCTGCACCCCTGTACTTTCACTAAACATTTATTAACCTCATCCTGTACACAGAGCACTGAGGGGAAACCCAGAGTCTAGATAAGAAACAATTCCTGCCCACATGAAGATTAGAAAGAGTAGGAGGGAAAGAAACCAACAAAGATGGGATGAAGTGGAAACCCTGCTGACTTCAGAGTTCAGGGGGCTGGGTTTAGACTCTAGCTCTGCCACTTGATACCTGAGGGATTGGGGCAAAAAATTTCACTTCTCTAAGACTTGGCTTCCTCAACTAGAAAATGAAGGGATTAGGGGAAGCTAGGTGGCGCAGTGAATAGAGCACCCGTCCTGGAGTCAGGAGGACCTGAGTTTAAAGCCAGCCTCAGACACTTAACACAAAAACTAGCCATGTGACCTTGGGCAAGTCACTTAACCCCATTGCCCTCCAAACACACACACACACACACACACACACAAAGAGAAAATGAAGGGATTGAATTTAAGGACCCTGAGATTCCTTCCAGTTCCAAATCAAGGATCCTGTGAGTGATAAAAATCACTAAGGTGCCTAGGATTACATGGTAAATTCATTAGAGTTAGGTAAATATAGGGGTCCCCAATCAGGGACCCGAGGAATCAGAGCAGGCTTCCTAGAGGAGGTGGCATGTGTTTTAAAGGAT
>NW_027185720.1:12174317-12197499 GCF_028583685.1 Petaurus breviceps papuanus | reverse complement strand
GGGGGGGGGGGGGGAATTGAACAGAGAATAAGGGAAGAGGACATTGCAGGCAAGGAATCAACACAAGCAAAGGGTGTTGGGAGGGAAGAGAGGGAGTCATGTTATTCAGTGTGACCTGAGCTGAGAGTGTGTGTGTGTGTGTGTGTGTGTGTGTGTGTAATGGGAGGAATGGGAGATAAGCAGGCCTAGAAAGGCAAGATAGTAACACATTGCGGAAAGCCTTGAATGTCAATGAAGGAGCGCTCTGCAGCACGTGGATCCTGCTATGCGGTGGATGTCTAGAAACGATTGGGAAAGGGGCCCTGGGGGCTCATCCTGGAAGGAAAAGTCCCGGCAGGCTTGGGCCACGGGTACTCTGAGTCGCTGTCCCTAGCCCTGGTCCACGGAGACCCCAGCGGGCAGCCCCAGAGGGCCGGGAGGACGGCGGGGCCAGGGGGACTTGCCGCAGTCCAGCCCCAACCTGCGGCACATTTCAGCAGAGGGAGGGGGAGTTTGAGGTCTCAGTCCCAAGCCGCTGTCCACCCATGACTTAGGAAACATCGCCACCCTGCGGCGGTCGAGCAGCTCTAGGCAGACGAGTCGGGGTGGGAGGGGGCAAGCGATCCAGTTTCCCCAAAGTGGGGTGTGATAGAAACCTCCCGCCTCCCAGAGAGGAGGGAGAAAAATGACGGCATTCAATGCCCCCAGGTTCTCTCCACCCTCAAAGTAGGTAGTGCGGGATCTGGAGTCCAAGGACCTGAGTGTGGAGTCCCAGCTCAGCCACCTGTGCGACCTGGAATGAACCAATTAACCATTTCTGCCTCACTCTCCTCATCTGTAAGATAAGGGGGTTAGACTAGGTCAGTGGTCTCAGGGTCCCTTTACTTTCAAAAAAGGGCTGAGGACCCCAAAGGGCTTTTGCTCACGTGAGTTATATGCAATGATATTTACCATTAGAAATAAAAATATCTTCCTATTTTTATGAAAATAGTTTTAAGCTCTCAGATCCACCAAAAAGGTCACCGATCCCCCCAGGGGTCCCTGGTCCCCTGGACTGGGAAGTTGGAATCAAAGGAACTGGACTTTGCTTTCTGACTGTGTTCTCTTACATGCATGACCTTGGGCAATCAGCCAACTGCATTTACTAAGAGCCTGCTATGCACCGGAGATACAAAGACAAAAGCAAGCCACTTCGTCCCCTTGGGCCTCAGTTTGTCTTTCTGTTAAAGGAGGAAATTGGGCTTAGTGATTTTTAGGATTCTCTCGGGCTTGAAATCTACGGTGCTGTGAATGTGATGTCTTCTGGTTCTCAACCTGGGGCCAGCTGTGAAGAGGGTCCAGAAGGGCTGTCTATGCTGTATTCAGCCAGGAGAACACACAGCACCTTCAATGAGGGACACAATGTCAATCAATCAGCCAACTGCATTTATTAAGTGAGTACTGGATGCTTGGTATGGAGCTGAGGACAGAAGTGCATACAAAGAAAGCAAATGACAGTCCCTGACCTCGGGAAACTTACAGCCTAACAATGGTAGAAACAGTTGGCAAACACCCATGTTCAAAGAAGTTGATGTCAGAGGGAAGGCACTGAAATCAAGGGGAAATTGGGAAAGGCTTCTTGCAAAAAAAGGTGGGGCTTTAGCTGAGATGTGAAAGAAGGATAGAGGCCAGGAGGCAGAGATTGGGAGATGAGAAGGCAGACACCCTTCTCATACCATTCTCATTCTTTGTTGGTATGAGGGAGGGCAAGAATCACACATGTAAGTATTTATAGTATATATTATATATGTATATATTATATGTTTAATATGTATTACACAATAGTGTATATTACATATTTTATACTATATGTAGTATAAATATCGAATTAATACAAATAGAATATACAGAGTAGTTAGGTCCAAGACAGCATGGGAGGGAGTTCACTAGCACTTTTGGGGGGTCAGAGAAGTCTGGTCTGAGGCCCCTTCAGCTTTAACATTTCCTATTGTAAGAACCCTCCTAGCTCTGACATTCTCTGGTCTAAGGGCCCTCTCAGCTCTGACATCCCCTGTTCTGAGGCCGCTGCCAGACCTGACATTCCATATTCTAGGATCCCTCTCAGCCTGATGTTCCATGTTCTAAGGACTTCCCTAGCTCTACTAATCTATGTCCTAAAGTTTCCTTTACTTCCAACAGTCTATGCTCTAAGGTCTCTCCCTCACTGACATTCTATGAATCATCAATCAGCCAGGACAGTGCTAGGTAATATGATATGAAGAGTACAAGAAAGATGTTGAAGGTCCTCTTGTCTGTGCCTTCCTCCCAACTCTCTGTTGTCCCCAAGGAGACTTGTCTGTTATACCCCATGTTGATGTCTTGTTCTGACCTCCAGCATCAATTCTTTTTTTACTTTTTTTTTTGCCTTTTTTTTGGAGGGCATTTGGGGTTAAGTGACTTGCCCAAGGTCACACAGCTAAATTTTTGTGTTAAGTGTCTGAGGTCAGATTTGAACTCAGGTCCTCCTGACCCCAGGGCTGGTGTTCTATTCACTGTGCCACCTAGCCTCCCCTCAGCATTAATTCTGACCTTGGGAGCAGCCCAAGCTGGAGGCTGACCACAAGCAAAGGCCAGACGTCCATTTCTCAGGGATGGTTCAGAGGGATTCCTGCTCAGTTCCGGGGATAAATGGCCATCGTCCCTCCCAAGCCTGAGAGCCTGTGACTCTGTGGTTCTGGGTCTGGCTGGGCAGCAGCCTAAGGAACACTGCTCAGCTGACCCTGCCCTCAGGCCTCTTCTCTGTCTAGGTACTTCATGGGCAGGGGCAGCAAGGGACAAGGAGCTCCTCAAATGCGTTCTACATGCCAGAGACACACCCCCCCTTCCCCATCAGCCCAAGGTGACATCTCCATGGTCAGAGCTGAGCAGATGGATCCAAAATCTGTCAGTGGAGGGAAAGAACAGCCCTGAGGCCCCAGAGCTGTGGGCCCCTTCTCCAAGCCTTGCTCAGCTCCATGAGGGCATGGAAAGAGCCCTGAGCCAGCAGTCCAGAACTCCGGTTCAAATCTCAGCTCAGGCACTGACCAGCTCTGTGATCATAAACAGGTCACAGCCTCAGTGAGCCTGTTTCCTCTTCTGTAAGATGGAGATGCTAACATTTGCACTCAGAGGGCTCCTGGGAGGAAATCCCTTTGTCACACTGTACTGTGAGCAGTTCCACAGTAGGGCCCCAATACAAGGGCCAAGCATCTTCCCTTCTGCCTCATTCCTCGACTCCTACCTATATCATGGCCCTAAGGAGCCTTGGAACATGTGGACACATTGGCATCAGCCCAAACTCCAATCCCCTCCAAAAGGCCTCCCTACCTCTGCTGTCTGCAAGCTGGAGAGTTCTCCTGGGGGACAGAATGTGAGTGCTTCTGCAAGCCTCAGCCTGGGATACTCAGGGTCGTATCTTAGAGAGAATGATTCACAAAGAGACCCAACTCCGACCCGTGCTCTGACACCAGCTTCTCTGCTACATGACTTCTCTGGGCTCCATCTTCCTTCTCCGTAGAACAAAAGCCCCTTGAGGGCAGGTGTGGCTTTATGTTTGCCTTTGTATCCCTAGTGCCTAGCCCAGAGTAGAACGGAAACTCCATGAGGATGAGGTGGTTCCAATTTTTCTTTATAGGCCTCGTGCCTAGCTCAGTTACTAGCACAGAACAGGCATTTCATGATGGTTTGTGCTCAAATAGGAGGTGGGTAGGGTATGATTGACTCCATGTGACAACCAATAAGCCACGACTAAATGCGTAGCTACCACCTGCCAGGCACTGCACTGGGTGCTAGGGATGCGAAGACAAGAATAAAGCCACCCCTGCCCTCATGGAGCTTCCATTCTATCAGGAAGCACAACATGAACATGTAAGTACAAACAACACGATCTATCAGGAAACGCGGTGTTAATCCTGTAAGCACATGCAACGTATACACAAGTTAAATGTAAGGTCACTTCAGGAAGGTCACTCCCTGGCAGTCGTGGGCCAGGGAAGGAGGTGAGGAGAGGCCTCATTTAGAAGGTAACATCTGAGCTAAACACAGAAAGAGATGAGGAATTCACAGTAAGAGCTTTTTTGTTGTCATTGTTCAGCTTTTTCACATCTGACTCTGTGTGAACCCTTTGGGGGTATTCTTGGTAGAGATACTGGCCCATTTCCTTCTCCAGCTCATTTGACAGACAAGGAAACTGAGGCAAACAGGATGAAGTGACTTGCCCAGGGTCATACCACCAGGCTGGATTTGAACTCAGATCTTCCTGACTGCAGGTCCGGTATTCTATCCACTTCACTTAGCCATCTAGGAGTCTACATCCATTCCAGGCATGGGGGACAGCCTATGCAAAGGCCTGGCGATGGGAGATGGGACGTCACATGGGAGTAACAGAGAGAAAGCCAGTTTGGCTGAGCCAGTGAATACAGGAAGGAGAGAAGGTTGTCAGGACCCTGCTTGTTCTGACTTCGAAATACCAGAGACAGAAGTTTATATTGGTGCCAAAGGGAAAAGGGAGTCCCTGGAGTTTCCTGACTGTAGAACATCGGTACTTAACGAGCCCAATCATCCCTGTTTTCCCCATGAGGAAGCCAGTCCGGAGAGGGGACATGGCCTCTCCGTCCACAGCAGTCTGTGACCTTTTCCCTTCTCTTTGTCCCCTCTTTGCCTCAAACGGTGCCGGGCCCCATTTGTGAACTAGAAACACAGTGGGTGCCCCTTGATTAGGAAAGGCCTGAACAAACCACGTAGCATGAATGTCATAGAATATAAACAGACAGTGAGAAATGTGGAGAATTCAGAAACCTCTGGGGAGATTTGTAGGCGATGATACAGAGTGAAATAAGAAGGCCCAAGAAAAAAATATGAACAGCTGGCCTGCAATGCTGCCTATGGGGAGATCACTAACTTTGAGTGAGGAAATCAAGTGAAGAAACAAGCTTTTATTAAGCTCCTACTGTGTGCCAGACACTGGGCTAGGCTCCGGGGATACAGGCCCAAGGAATGAGATGATCCTTACTTATCTATAAACTTCTGTCCCAGAATCTTCCAGCTAGAAGGGACCTCGGAGATCATTTACTAACTCCAATTCTCCTGTTTTACAGATGAGGAAAGGCAAGATCACCCAGGTAGAATGTGGCTGACCCCGGGTCCTCTGACAAGGAATCCCATAAGCCCCCCACCTGCCTGCCACAGAGAAATCTGAGGGCCAAGGAAGGTCTCTAGAGAGGGTTCATCTGAGAGAAAACAAGATTGGTCTAAAGCAGCAGTGATTTGGTGCTAAGGGCAGCAGGAAAGGATGGAAAATGGAAATCTGTTTTGCCTCTTGTAGCCAGGGCTATGAATCTCGATTTATCTCAGGCTCCAACAGAAAGTGGATGATGTCTCAGCACTTGGAGCGATGCCGAGGGTGGCAGGAAGTGGGCTGGATGATTCAACAGGTCCCTACCTCTCTATTCTGAGAACCGGTCCTGTGATGACTGAGTCTACATTCAATTGAAATAAAAAATGATTATGAATACCGGAGACTCTGAATGGATGGCATGCCTTTCATCCCGAGACTCTTAAAGGCCTGAATCCTCCCAGGTTTTCTATTTTAGAAGCTGCTGGGGCCACGAGAGCCTGGGAGGCAGGGGTAGAGCGGTGAGTCAAAGGCTTCCCTTCCTCTCCCTGCTCGGCCCCCTCCTATCCCCCAACTGCAGCAGGATGATGCAATGCCCTCCTTTCCATGTTCCCTCTCCATATTTCCCTAGAACATTGGAGCAACCACCTGGGCTCTTGGAGCGCCCCAAGGGGGGCAGCTCGGTTCAGGGCCAAGAGTCCAGGGTCTGCAGTCAGAGGGATCAGGTTCTTTCCATCAATCCCTCAAGCACCTACTATCTTCTGGGCATGGTACTGAGCATTGGGTTTGAATCCAGCCTCACCATGTTCTGCTTGTGTGACCTTGCACAAATCACTGATTCTCTCTGGGCCTTGGTTTCCTTATCTGTCTAACAAGGGGACTGGTTGCCCATTAGTAACATGAGGGAATGGCATTAGATGACTTCCAGCAAGAAATCTCTGAGCCTAAGTTAAGTAATTGGGAGGAAAGGGGTATGTTAGGAGGACAACTCAAAATCTCTGGCTTCTGGTCCCAGCTCTACCATTGTGGACATCTCATCTCACCCCTGGAGCCTCCGTGCCCTCCCCTACAATATGAGAGAAGAGCCAAGATGGCCACTCTAGGAACCAGGGCCTCAGTTTCCCCACCTATAACATGAAGGAAGGAAACCAAATGAGCTGCCTAGGAACTATGGCCTCTTCAGCTTTAAAATGTACACAAAAATCTCTCCTCTGCCCCTCACCTCACAGAATGGTCATGTCTCCATAAAAAGGCCAAATACGGTCATATATTCAAAAGTTCCCCATAAACTGTAAAGTCTCAGACACACACACACACACACACACACAACCCTGGCCTTGCTAAGGTGCCTGAAATTCCCATATTCCTCATGCCCTTCATTTTGGTTGAAGGATGGGCATTAAGGAAACCAGCCCTGATTAGCCAGATAGATGAGGGGCAGAGGGGAGAGGATGTGTGGCCAGAGGACTGGCCTGGTCATAAATGCCCCCTGCCCCCCCAGGACAGGAAAAGCTTCACCGCTAGCCCTTGCGGTTCCTTTTCTCCTTTCTCCTTAGATCACTGGGCACTTTGTCGGCAAATCCTTGTCTTGACTCTGTCCAGACTCTCTCAGGCTTAAAGGCTGTACTGCAGAATTTCGGGAAAGGCTGAAATAAGGCAAAAGAAGACACAAGCTTCAAGCTGTCCAAGTTGACAGAGCCCTCAGTGGCTGCCTTCTCTTGACCGCTTGCTGACCCTGTCGTCTCTCTGAGTGCTGGGCTGGCCCCGGAGCACGTCTGTGTCTGGCTGCCCGACCTCTGGTCTTCCTGAGGCACAGGTAGGCTTGGCGTTCCCCTGAGAGGCAGCTCCACAGCCTGCTCCTCTAACGAGCTTGGCCCTGGCCACACCTGTCCGTGTCTGTGTCCCAGTAAAGCTGATCTCAGTGGACCCGCTGTCCTCTGCCCTGGGCAGACCGTATCTGCACCGCGGGGCTCGATCCCAGGCATCTGCTCAATCCCAAGGACGTTGACACTGAGCGTGTCCACAGGAGGGTACCCGGGATGCCAAAGAGCTTTGCAATCCCTCCCCATGAGGAGAGGCCAAAGGGAGGAAAGGGGTGCTGGGCAGTGTGGTCAAGTAGTATCAGAAAGGCTGTCCTGCAGAAGGGGTCCCCGAGGGCAGGACTGGCATAAGTGGGGGGACACTCCAAAGAGGCTGATTTACCCCCAAATTCCCCCGGGGTCTACGAACAAGAACGAGGGTAAACTCGTCCAACTCTGACCTTCCGTGATTCTGGGAAAGTGCCGCCCCACTCCACACTTCCCCCAAAGTCAACCATCTGTGGTCAACAAACTCGTCTTTTCCGAGATCAAAAGTGCGTCCCCAACCCCCAAATTCCGGCTGCAGCGCCCTGGCTTCCTTAAAGGGAAGCTGGGGGAGCCACAGCGTACAGAGCCCTGGACCCCAAGTCAGGAACTCATCTGAGTTCAAATCCAGCCTCAGATACTTCCTGGCTGTGTGCCCCTGGGCAAGTCCCTTCACCCTGCCTGCCTCAGTTTCCTCCTCTGTAAAAAGAGGCTGGAGAAGGAAATGGCAAACCCCAAACAGGGCCACGGAGAGTCCGATGCCCCTAAAACGTGATCGGGCAACAATCGATGGATTTACATGACGTCAGGATCTCTGTGATTCTGCCTTATGGAACCTTACAGGGGAGGGAACGGAAGCTGAGAGAGGCTGTGACTCGTCCAGGGTCACACAGCCAGGAAGGGTCAGGTGTGGGATTTGAACCCAGGGCATACGGCCCTCCCACTCCCCCTCCCCCTCCAATACTAGCCACCCCCTAAAGGCGTTTATTTCATCCCCACTTTAGAGATGGGGGCACTGGGGCAGGCGGAAGTGAAGTGCCGTGCCCTGGGCCCCGCAGCCGGCAAAGTACCCCTGGCGGGATTTGAATCCAGAATTTCCCGGCCCCGGTCCGTAAGTGTGACGTCATGCGCTCGTCACGTGCTTCGTGATCCTTCCAGGGTTATATTAATCCTAGATACGGTTATAATTATAACATCCCCAACAGCGGCAGAGGGACCGAGATGGAGCGCACCGGGGTCAACCGCGGACCAGGCGCGGCGGGAAGCGCGGCCCTCGCGGCCTGGCCTGGCCGGGCCGGCCTTGATAATGCCCAGGGTCAGGGAGCCGAGGCAGCCGCGGGGCATTGCGGGATACAGAGGGGCATGAGAAAGGCCTCGCCCGCCGCGCGAGGAACTGTGGGATACAGAGGGGCGTCGTCTTCCGCGGGGTATCACGGGATACTGGGAGGGAGGCTTGTAATCCTCCCCGCCTGCACGCCACGTTCCAAGCGTAAACGTGATCCCGCCCCCTCGCCGGATGTGGAGTTTACGTAGCGTGGACACGCCTCGATCCCATCCCTTTTTTCTCCCTCTAAGGCTGGGCCGCATTTCCGGGCTTCTCTTCCCTTTACGGCTCTGCGGCTCCGCCCCGCCCTTCACCTCCCACATCTGGAGACAGCGAGAGAGCGCGTTTCCCCGCTGTTTTACGACAGGGCCGGCCGCGCCACGCCGCTTTACGGCGCCGGGAGCTGCGCGCGCACCCGGGGTCCCTTCCTTGTCGGCCACTGCAAAGTGGCTGGCGGCGCCGGCACCGGGCCCGGAACCATCCGTCTCCATCGGGACAGGCTACGGCCTGAGCAGGTGAGCGGCCCCGGCCTCGGGGTCGGGGGGCCTGGGAGAGCACCGCGGCGCGTGCGGAACCCGACGCCCGCGCTCTCCAGAGCCAGCAGCCCCGGCCGGGCCTCGCCCCCTTCTGCGCAGCCTCAGTTTCCCTGCCGGTAGAGTGGGGTCGGGAACGGCTTGTTCTGCTTACTCTGGGAGCCGTCTCCGGGCCCGGCCCTGATAGCGGGCGTCAATCTTGCCGTGCTTTGAGATCCTAGGCCGCCACCGTCTGTTAAATCCGGGGGCACGGTGCCCCCGACCCCACTTTACAGCGGGGGAAACTGAGGCCCCGCGGGTGGGCGGTGACCTTCCGCTCCCCCCCGTCGGGCTTCCCTCCCTGGTGCCTGCCCCCCCTCCAGGGTCCTGAAAACTAAAACTGTCTTCTCCCCTCCCTCCCAAGAGTTCCACGTAAAAAGCGAAGCTGCTGGGAAATTGAGGCAGTGGGTGCCCCCTGCCCAGCGGCTTGCAGACACAGCCAGCTCCCGCGCCAGGGCGGGGCGGGGGGGCGGCTTCCTCCTCTCCCGTGGGGAGGGGGGACAGTCCTGTTACTGTTACTGTTGCACTGTGCCTGTGGTGCGCGACCACAGCAGTGTTACAGTGTATCAGTAATGTAACTTTAGCTTGGACTCGTTCAGGTCTGGGTTTCACTGGTCTCTGTCTATGCTGGGACCCTCCATATCGCGGGACCCAAATGAAAATGCACCTTTTTGTGAACAAAGTTGAAACCAGAGTCAGAGAGACCTGAGTTCAGATCCAGCCTCAGACACGTCTTAGCTGTGTGACCCTGGGCAAGTCACTTAACCCTGTTTGCCTCAGCTTCCTGTGAGAAATGAACTGGAAAAGGAAATGGCAAACCTCTCCAGTCTCTTTGCCAAGAAAACCCTAGATGGGGTCACAGAGAGTCTGAAACGCCCCGACAGTGTCTTCAGGAAAGGATACCTTGTGCTCCTACTGTGGGCTGGACCTTAGAAGTCATTTTTCTAAGCTTGGCTTCATCTGCTATAAAATTGGATGATAATAATCCCTGCACTGCCTGCTTTAATGGTTGTTGAAGGAATTATAAGGGAGGTGACTCCCCGTAGGAGTGTGTGACAGAAATGGGTGTGTGACTGGGTTTGTTCGGCCAGGCCGGGGAGTGGAAGAAGCACTTTTCCCTTTGAGGCTCTCCACATTCAGGAATAATGCTCAGCTTGTCTTTTCAGGGTTTTAGAAGATGGCAAAATTCATGACTCCGGTGATCCAGGACAACCCCTCGGGCTGGGGTCCCTGTGCGGTCCCCGAACAATTTCGGGACATGCCCTATCAGCCATTCAGCAAAGGAGATCGGCTGGGAAAGGTAACTTCAGGGTAGCAGGGATTCCTGCACGATGCAGCCGTGCCGAGGCTTCATTGTCTCCAAAGCCCAGTTCCCCCGTATTCCTTGTGACGGTGCCTGCTGAGACAGGCCGTGACCTTCTGAAAGTCTCTGTGACAGACGAGACGCTTCCCAAGGCACCGTGGGCCGGCCTTTTGTTAGCCAAGCCGCTCTTGCTGTCGCTGGCTGGGGATTTCTGAGGCAGCAGTCTCTTGGCCCACTGACCTGTGCCTTCTCTCTGTCTCCTTGTCATCCCAATCAGGTTGCAGACTGGACAGGGGCCACCTACCAGGATAAGAGATACACGAGTAAGTGTTGCTGAATTGACTTTCTGAAGTGGGAACTCGGGAGGATGTCATGGTAAAGGACTCAGTCCACTGCACGACCCCTCGTCCTCCCTCCCGGGCCTGCCTCTTCATCAGAAGGCAGTAGGTGAGGGCCCTGAAGCGCCCTTGCAGCTCTGGGTCAATGCTTGGTGTGTTGTCTCTTCAGATAAGTATTCCTCCCAGTTTGGGGGCGGCAGTCAGTATGCTTATTTCCACGAGGAGGACGAGACCAGCTTCCAGCTGGTAGACACGGCCCGGACCCAGAAGACGGCTTACCAGAGGAATAGGATGAGGTTTGCCCAGGTTAGGAGCACGCCATCTTGGGGGTCCTGCCACTGGGGTTCGAGCATTGCTGAAGACCCTAGAGCTTTCTCAGGCTCCTTAACGGGTAGTGCCAGAAAGGATTTTGGAGTCTATGAGCATTTGATTGGCCTAGTGGCCAGTTTGTGAGACAGATGCAAATGTGCCCTGGTGGAGGGAGTGTCCTCCCCTGAGAGGTTCAGTCCAGACCCAGAATGGTGGGCAGCAGGAGCGGCCCATCACAGACGTGTCAAACAAGCATGGTAGGAGTGAGGAGTTGTAGTGCAGCCTTGTGTGGGGGCCGATGAAACTGCCGCTGAGGCTTCCGTCATCAGGACAACGTTCCGTTCCCATATTCCCCAAGAACAGCCATAAATTAGGGTGAAAAGCCTTGGGAAGGGGCGGCTAGGTGGCACAGTGAGTCAGGAGGACCTGAGTTCAAATCCGGCCTCAGACACTTAACATTTAACTAGCCATGTGACCTTGGGCAAATCACTTAACTCCAATTGCCCTCCAAAAAGCAAGAAAGAAAAACCTTGGGAACTCCTGCAATGAACGCGCTTTGCTGCCGCTTCCTCCAGAGGTTGGGCTGCACTTGTCCCTGCTCACCCCGATCATTGCTCTCGGTAGCTTTTATTGTCCAGAATGCTCAGCTACACGCATGCGTTCTTCTACAGTGGCCAGGGGAAAGTCTCAGATAAGCCCCAGGAGAGTTGCTTGGGAGCGGGGGTGGGGGGGGGGTCAGCTCCTAACTGCAGATTTTTCCCACCTGCGAGCACGCGCACATTCATACCCGCACCAGGCTTGTGGCAGTTATGCATGGAGTTGGTAGCCCTGGGCTGTCACAGTATTGTCCCCTCTCACACCCTGTCTAATGTGACCATCCTCTCCTCCCTGGTCCTCAGCGGAATCTTCGGAGGGACAAGGATCGTCGGAACATGTTACAATTCAGCCTGCAGACGTTGCCCAAGAGCGCCAAGCAGAAAGAGAGGTGAGGATGCATTGCCATCCAGTAACCAGAGAAGAAGCCAGACGGTGCCTGCTGCCTGAGCTTGTTCTAGGATAGCCAGGGCAAGCTGCTCTTACAGCCATCCCAGGGTTTGTTCCCCTAGAGGAACAGGGAAGAAACCCTGCCTGTGAGGCCGGCCCTGCCCAGGACGCCTTTGACCTCAGCTTTCTAGTGATCGTGCCATTGACAGACATGCAGGGGAAGCATCAGGGCTTTTAGGCCTTCTCCAGAGAGTGTGGCCATCCATCCATTAGGAGGAGCAGGCTGGCCCCAGGGACGCCTCCTCCTGCTAACATCACGTTTTCCTTGGCTTTTCAGAGACCGCATACGTCTGCAAAAAAAGTTCCAGAAGCAGTTTGGAGTTAGGCAGAAATGGGACCAAAAATCTCAGGTAGGAGCCGGCCCCGAGCTTGGGGTGGGGTGCCCCCTTCCTGCCCCAGCCTGGCAGGCATGCACACGTCAGCTCTCTTGCCTCGCTGTGCACACACTCCTTTCTCTTTCACATGTGTTACCTCCACAGAAGCCCCGGGATTCTTCTGTCGAGGTCAGGAGTGACTGGGAAGTGAAGGAAGAAATGGATTTTCCTCAGCTGATGAAGATGCGTTACTTGGAGGTGTCAGAGCCACAGGACATGTAGGTGGCCCCAGCCCCTGAGCGGGCAGCTCTGACCCCTGGGGGTGAGGAGGGGCTGACCTTCCAGCTGCTCGCTGCCCCTCTGACTCCCTTGTCATGCTATAGTGAGTGCTGCGGGGCCCTGGAATACTACGACAAAGCCTTTGACCGCATTACCACGCGGAACGAGAAGCCCCTGCGCAGCATCAAGCGCATTTTCCACACCGTCACCACCACAGATGACCCTGTCATCCGCAAGGTGTGTCACTCGAGCTCTCCAGGCAGAGCAGGAGCCCCCAGGCCTGGGCTCAGCCCCGTCACTGGCTGGCTCTGACCCTCCTGTGTGGGGGGCAGGGGAAGGGGGGATTTAAGGCAGGCCCCTGCTGTGGCTTTGTTTGCCCCGAATGATGGGGCCACAGCGCCAGCTCAGGGGCCACGTGGCTGTGAATTAGCCTCTGCATCTCAGTGGGACAATGCCACAGGAGACGGGCACCCACGGAGCGTCAGAAATCTCCTGCCTGAGGCTGATAGGCTGTCCCCGTTTTCTTGGCAGCTGGCAAAGACTCAAGGCAACGTGTTTGCCACCGACGCCATCCTGGCCACACTGATGAGCTGTACCCGCTCCGTCTATTCCTGGGATATTGTTGTCCAGAGGGTTGGGTCCAAGCTCTTTTTTGACAAAAGGGACAACTCAGACTTTGGTGAGTTTTTCTAGTGGGTGTCCGTGCAGAGGATCCCTTTGGTTAGTTCAGGCCTTACCCTGCCCCTTCTTTACCTGCAGTGACCCAGGTGGCCTCAGAGGGGCTGAGGAGGGGCTTGTGCAGCGCCCCGCCTGCTTCCGATGACCTGTGGAGAGGGGTCTGCTCTGGGTGGGGAGGCAGGCGCCCAGTCTGTCTGCTCAGGTCCTCTCACCTTCCTGTTTCCTGGTAGATCTCCTGACTGTGAGTGAAACTGCCAATGAGCCCCCTCAGGATGAAGGCAACTCCTTCAACTCTCCCCGCAACCTTGCCATGGAAGCCACCTATATCAATCACAACTTCTCCCAGCAGTGCCTGAGAATGGTGAGGAAGCTGAAAAACTAGCCCAGCTGAGCCTTTTAGGAAGATGGCTGGGAACTGCCGCGTGTGCCCTGGGCTTCCCTGGGGGGGTGCCAGGGCAAGGTGGGGCTTTGCAGACCACGTTCACCACACCTCTTAATTCTGTGCAGGGAAAGGAAAGATACAAGTTTCCCAGCCCAAACCCCTTTGTGGAGGATGACATGGACAAGAACGAGATTGCCTCAGTGGCCTACAGGTGGGTGTGCCTCTGGGTGGAGGGCAGGGCTGGGGCCCGGCTGGCAGCTGAGTCTTCTCTCTTGCCCGTCCTCCCAGGTACCGCCGGTGGAAGCTTGGCGATGACATTGACCTCATCGTGCGCTGTGAGCACGACGGCGTGATGACGGGGGCCAACGGAGAAGTGTCCTTCATCAACATCAAGACCCTCAATGAGTGGGACTCGCGGGTGAGCACTCCCCGTGCAAGGCCCCCACTGCCCCCTCCCCCTCCCTGCGCCGTGTCTGCCTGGCCACCTCCCCATCACTGACCTGGCCGCACCCATCTAATGAAGGCTCTGGCCTAGAAATCCTTCCTCTGCTGTTCCTCCCTGTCCCAGTCCCAGGCTGCAGTTAGCCACCGCCAGACCTCACTGGGTCTCTTCAGGGAAAGGCTTCTCTGCTGCCCCTTGTTGCTTGGTGGGATGTAACGAAAGCTGATGCAGAAGGTGTGGTTTCCTTCCCTGGACCCCTCCTAGAACTAGTCTAGAACACCCCAGGAAGAGGAGGGTGAGAAGCAGAACGTAGTGGCCCCTGCACCTCTCCGTGCCTGCAGGCAGTTCTCCATCGGCCCCATGCTGAGGATAGTAAAAGGCCGTCTCACCGCAGGCCCTCAAGGAGCTCACGTCTAATGGAGACCACACGGATAGATGAGGGCAGACAGGCTGAATCCAGAGTAGGGGGGAGGTAACCTTGGGGAGGCCGAGACCTCCTGAGAGGCAGAGCTGCAGACAGGAGAGGCCAGGCTGGGAAGAGTGTACCGACCCAGAAGAACCAGGAGAGCCCAGCCAAGGGGGCTGTGGGAGGAGAGAAGCGTCTGTGTGGGCCGCGTGGTGTTGGAGAAGGGACCCCAAGATTTAGCAGCTGACGGGATAGACAGGGGAGGGGGATGAGAAGGACTGTAAGAACGGCTGCCCTCCGCGGTAAAGAGGACAGTTTGGGGAATGGAGAGAAGGGGCTGAGCCTTTATGTAGCATTTCCCACGTGCCCAAACTGTGTGCTGTGTTTTTTACAAATACTGCATTTGATCAACCCAGCAAGATGCTATCCCTTTTTTATAGTTGAGGAAACGGAGGTCAGAGGACTTGCCCAGGGTCACACAGCTAGACTGATGCCTGATTTGAACTTGGGACTCCCAAAGTGCAGGCTTAGTGTTCTACTCTCTGTACTGCCAGCTGCTTGAGAAGGAAAATGAGGAGTTCTGTTTTGGAGGTGTTGGGTTCAAAATGCCCTCAGGCCATCCATTTCCTCAGTCCTCCTGTCACCCGCTGGCCCCAGGCTGTGTCCCTCCAGCTCTGCCTCATCTCCCTTCACTGTGGGTAGAACATGTTGACCTTGCTGTCTATGTCACTGAGACCTGTTGGAGGCCACTAGACACCTAACGGGTTTGGTGGTCCTTGTCTTGAAGGCCCTGCCCAGCTCTTCAGCTGTCAGCTTAGGTCACCCCTGTGCAGCAGTGCTGGGTACTTACCCACAGGACTGTGCCCAGACCTCTCATCCTGGCATTCTGGGCCTTCCTGAAAGTGGCTCCAAGCCACCCTTCAGGGCTTTGTCACCACCTCTTGAGGGGAGCCTGCTCCACCCTGAGCACCCCTTTCACCTCCCTGCCCATGAGGATCTCCTCTTGGTGCCAGGCTTCTCCCCCATTTAGGTGACACTGCACACCCGCAGCACGTGTACTGTACTTTCTGTAATCCATCCCAGTGGGCAGTAGGAAGCCTACCCTCTGCCCCGCCCACATGGTATATATGGAAGGTGTTTGGTCATTGGCAATTGCCTGGTCTGGTATCGGCACACCTGATCTCTCCCTCGTGGGGCCCTTCTGGGTCCTTTGTCCTTGCCCACCCTCTCTGGGGCACTGAGCACGGTGCAGGTGGCAGGGAGCCCTGGGACGCTGACTGCCGCTGGTGGCTCTGCTCTCCCTCCACAGCACTGTAACGGCGTGGACTGGCGGCAGAAGCTGGACTCTCAGCGGGGGGCAGTCATCGCCACGGAGCTGAAGAACAACAGCTACAAGTTGGCACGCTGGACCTGCTGTGCACTGCTGGCCGGATCCGAGTACCTCAAGCTGGGGTGAGCATGGTGTCCGCCCGCTCTGGGACCGTAGGGTGTGGGCTCCTGTGGCCACTACATTCTGCTTCTCATCTTCCTCTTCCTTCGGGCCCTTTAGCACAGGCTGCCACAGGGCTCCTGGCCTCCCTGACAACGCCACGCCCTTCCCCGTGTCTGCAGGTATGTGTCCCGCTATCACGTCAAAGACTCGGCTCGGCACGTCATCCTGGGCACCCAGCAGTTCAAGCCCAATGAGTTTGCCAGCCAGATCAACCTGAGCGTGGAGAACGCCTGGGGGATCCTGCGCTGCGTGATCGACATCTGCATGAAGCTGGAGGAGGGCAAGTACCTCATCCTCAAGGACCCCAACAAGCAGGTGATCCGCGTCTACAGCCTGCCCGACGGCACCTTCAGCTCAGACGAAGACGACGACAATGAAGACGAGGAGGAGGAGGAGGAAGGTACGCCATGCCGGCCCCTTGGCGGGCTTCCCCAGACATGGGAGGGGGAGAGGGCACCTCTGCTCCCAAGGGGTCCTGGGGCAGGCTGGGAGGGGCCGTCTAGGGCAAGGCCCTGCCTTTGCTTAGAATAACTCCCATCTTGTGGTGGGGGAAATGGGGTGCTAGGGGTGTCTCCATTCTCCAGCTGAAGATATAGTTCATTGCTCAGGGTCTCAGGGCTAATCATTGGCAGAGCTGAGAGACCCTTGGGGCTAAACCTGGGCCTTCTGCTATTGTCTGCGTGGCCATGCAGGCCACCGAGACAGAACACCTTCCCTGGGTCCTCTAAGAGCCCCTGGCGTGGTGAGGGTAACTCTGGGCCAGCAGAGGGGAGACCTGGGTTCCAATCCCGCTTCAGATACTGGCTAGCTAGGGGGAACCTGGGCAGGCAAACCCTGGGTGTGGTGAGGCTCCGTTCAGTACCTCTCTAAACAAAGCCGATGTCGGTTCTCAGTGGCTGACCACTCGTCAAGTGACTAAAAGGAAATGTGCAGGACCCAGTGGGGTAGCTTGGGGTTTTCAGGAAGTGGGCAAGAGGCTGGCCCTGACCAGGCGCTTACGGCCCTGCTCCCTCTCTTTCAGAGGAAGAAGCATGAGCCGCATGCGCAGGCCCCCACAAATCTTCCCTCCTCCGACTAGAAGGGGCTGGAGGACACCTGGAGAGTGGCCTTGTCTTCACACATTGAGGTTTATTAATAGGTGAAATAAAGGAGACACCTAATGAACGTGTTTGCTCTGGATGCTTGGCATAGTCAACTGACCAGGGTACTGGCCCAAAGGCAGTCAATGGAGGTCAGCAGGGAACGGCCCAGGTCTGAAAGAGGGGCCGTTGTGACTGAAGAACTCATCACCCTGCAGCCCATCCCTCTACACCTTAACCCCAACATAAGTCCGGCTGGTTCTCGGCGTGCATGGACCAGCGCTACGTGAAGGCTCCCCGGCCTGTCCCCAGAGGGAAGCCTTTGGGTGCTCCATCCCTCCCTGCTCAGATGAGGCGTCTAGTGGAGGCAGGGGCCCCACCCAGTGCTGACACTGCCATATTGGAAGGAAAAAGGCGGGTGGGCAGGGCAGCAGCCACCCAACCGGTGTCCAGCATGGGCCATGGGCAGGTCTAATGTGGAATAAGGGAGGGAATGTTCAGTGGGCATGGAACAGTGTGGCCTAAGTATGAATCTGCTGTCTGTGGAATGGGTCACCCTCATATAGTCCTTTTAGGCATACAGAGTGAGTGTAAGCACTGGCCTAGAGGAGGGATCCCAGATGGGGTGCAGCCCCTTAGACCAGGGGTTCTTGTGAGCTAAATCTCTCAGGACCTGCTGCAGCAGATGGTAGGGCCTGGGCCGGGGGTTCTGTTCCGTGGCTAGAAGTGGAGAAGGAAACTACATATTGGACAGTTCTCTGGATGACCCAGAACAAGCCTCTACCTGTAGGGTCTCAAATCCTCCAGTTGGCAGAGCTCAGGACCTCCTGAATGAGGTGGACCCTGGATCTTCCTCCCCCAATGAGGTGCTCTCTTCCTCCAGGGCCCTAGTTTTATGGTGCCTGATACCTGGACAGCACAGGTGGGGCAGGCCAGAAATACAGAGTGTGACTGGACAGGCCATGCCCTTGACCCTTTCATGAGGGTCTACACAAAATACTCCCATGGGAAGGCAGGCCCCAGGGTCATCCATTGGCCAAGCACTCAAGGTCATCTCCAGTGTTGGACAATAGAGGGATGATGAGGGCCTGGGGATCAGCAAAGGTGGAGGAGGGAGGCTCTCCATGTTATTGAGTCCCCTCCAGGCTGGGTTTGGTCACTAACTAGGTGGACATCTCATCTAGCTAGCTTCCTGTGGTTAACCAAGTCGACTTAAAACCTGCAGTTCACAGCTGTGGGGCCTGCGATCAGAACTTAGAACCACCCCTCCAATGGAGTCCTGTCAAACTGATTGGTTCCCACCAATCATCTGTCACAGACTGAAGGAGGCCCGTGACCCAGTGCCACTGGGGCTGTGGGGAGGTTTCTGAGGTGATCAGCCTCCTGTGGAGCAACTGACAATCTCTCTTCTGGTGCCCAGGGGCAGCTCTCATTCCCCCGCCCCCCCAAGGCTCTGAAGCATGGCTGGGTCTCCATTCTTCCCACACTGGCCCCCTTTACCCAGAGCATCCTAATTCTCCTTTGAACATGGCGCTCAGAACTGACCGCACTGTTGGGGAACTTGGGGTGACCAGGCTTCCCCTCCATTCACCTTGTGCTTCCCTTGAAAACCCAGAGTTTGTGATTAGAACGCTCATCTTGACCGGTTTTGGTCCAACCTCCAAGACACTGCCTGCCTTAGAAAAAGTCAAGGCAGACCCTCCAACGGACCTACCCTGGCATCTTTGCTATGTGTTCTGTGACCCAGGAAACCCAAAGCAGCCATCAGAAGGTTCCCCTCAGCACGTCCTCCTGTGCTGGCTTGTCCAGGTGGGAAGGTGACCCTCCCTGCTCAGGTCCCATCTGAGGGAAGTGAGTCTGGTCCTGTCTGGCACGCTTGGCCTCTGGGCCCTGGTGCACCTCTTGGCGCACATCTGCAGACTAGGCCACAGAGTCAGGCTGCTAACCATCAGTCTGGGTGCCAGGAACCCTTGCCGGCCAAACACACAGACCCCTGAAAGGCAGAAGCCAGACTTCCACAAAGGCCCCCTGGTTCTCAGAAGCAATCGTGGGCTCCTGGAAGCCAAGCCAGCAGGGCCCCACGTCTGTGTGGCACACGGGAAAGATGGCCAGGCCCAGTGACAGATGGCAATCCAAGGCATAGCCTTGGTTCAAAGAGATTCTTGAGGATTGAGAGCCTGCCCCAGGAAGGGGCCATGGTTGTGGCTGGGAAGGGAAGACAAGGACATGGGACCCTGCCGAGAGGCCGTGGCCAGGGAGGGAGGACACAAGACGTGGGGCCCTACCACATGGTATGGGCCACAGCAGAGGAAGGACACCAGAGTGATGCCGTGGCCTCTGCTGATTCTCCCCCTTTTCTCTGTCCCCATCTTTGCCTCATCCAGGCCCTGGGCCTCACAGACTCACTGGGTCTGAGCCTGCTTTTTTGGTGGGGGTTTTTTCCCCTTGGGTAAAATCAGGACAAGATATGCATGGCTATCTGCTCCTGTGTCTTTTCTGTCCCCTCCCAGCACTGACCTGTGCTGGCCACACATGAGCAGGTGCCCATGAACAGTCTGGTTGGACAGACAGCTATGTGTGGGCAGAGGATCTTGATTTCAAATCTTGCCTCCACTGTTGCTAACGCTAGATGTCTCAGCTGGTGTTTGATGGGTCCTCTGACCCTTCTCAGAAACACCTAAAATAAAATGCTCCAGGTGACAAAGGAAACCTAGGGTTGCTGAAAGACAGTCACAAACTCTCTCTCCAATTAAGGTCAGTCCAAGTTAAAAACTTCAATTCTGTAAAATCAAGCTTTGGAGCCCGAGGGATGACCTGGGGGGGGGGGAGTCCCCCTCTTTCAGGGGAGATCACTTTCATCAATAGCAGCCCTTCTAATGTATCGTCCCCTGCTCAAGAACCAGAGATGGCTCCCACTGCCTCCATCCCCATCCCACGGGCTGCCTCCAGTCAGGCTTCCCCAGCAGTCATCTGCCCAGGCTGTCGCTTGAATTGTTCTTGGGGATAATTTAATCAATACCACCACGGCGCTGGCGAGGGGGAGGGAGAGCTGGCTTATCCCCACTTTACAGATGGGGAGACTGAGGCCAGGGAGGGTGGGGAGCTAGAAGCGCCCTTGGAGGTCGGCTGGTCTAACACCTCATTTGACAAAGGGAGGAAACAGACCTGGAGAGGTTTGGTGACTTGCCCAGGGTGACAACTAATGAATGTATCTGAGGAGGAATTTGAACCCAGGGCCAGGGCTCTATCGGCGGTGTGTGCTGGATTCGAAACCAAGTCCTCTAACTTTTGTTCATTTTTTCCTCTTTGCTGCCCTTCAGAATTAGACCGCACTCCACGGACCAGGCGGCTTCTTCAAGCCCCCTGGACATGGGGAGCTCACTGTCTGTCACCCGCCCCTTCGGATCCCGCTAGTGATCAGGCAGCTTCCAAGTGCCCCCCTCTCCCCCGCCCCCGTGGGGAAGGGGGAGGGGAAGGAAAAAAAAAAAAAAACATCTCGTTTTCTGCCCCTTTAAATCTCGGCGGGTCCCCTGACACGTGACTCGGGACACTCTGGGACCTGCAGGTGCGCGCAGCCGCAGCACAGTCCCAGCGTGCCTCGAGGTCACGTGACGCCACGCCCCTCCCCCGCCCCCTGCTTCTGGGGGCGGGGCCCGAGGCGCTGCTCCTCCCCCGCCCGCGCCAGCCTCGCTCTCATTGACTGCGCGGCGGCCTCGCGAGCTACCGCACCGTGCGCTCTCTCCGGGACCTGGGAGGGCGAGGGCAGGGAGGAGGGCAGGGAAGGGTGGGGCACGTAACCGAGGAGGGGCCTGCGAAGGCCACGCCCCCTTGGGAGGGGCACGCCCCGCCCCACCCCCGACCCCCTCCCACCTCTCCCAGCACTGGGGGGAGGAGTGACAGCCCTTCCCACCAGGTGCAGCCCCTGAGGGCAGCATGACCGCCCCAGCCTAGGGAGAGGGGGGAGGCTTTCCTCCCCTCCGCCCAGGGAAGCAGCATCCCTAGCCGTTGCCATGGCAACAAGGAGGTGATGGGGAGGCTGGTCCCTTGAAGTGACCGCTGACCTCCCCGCGGGTCCCCCCCTTAGCTAGTCCCCTCCTCCGCCATGGCCCCACACGACGGCTCCTGGTGGCTGCTGCTGACCCTGACCTTGCACTCGGCGCTGAGCCTGAGCCCCTTTCCCGGGCCGTCCCTCTTCCCTCGATGGGACTACTGCATCGTGGGCGCCGGCCCCGCGGGGCTGCAGATGGCCCAGCTCCTGGGGCAGGCCGGCAGGGACTACGTGGTGTTCGAGCGAACCGGGGCGCCTGGCAGCTTCTTCACGCGCTACCCCCGCCACCGAAAGCTCATCAGCATCAACAAGCGGTACACGGGCAAGGTCAACAGCGAGTTCAACCTGCGCCACGACTGGAACTCGCTGCTGAGCCCCGACCCGCGCCTGCTCTTCCGACACTACTCCCAAGCCTACTTCCCGCACGCCGACGACATGGTGCGCTACCTGCGGGACTTCGCCGATCGCCTGCGGCTCCGCGTGCGCTACAACACGGCCATCCGCCACGTGGGGCTCAGCAAGAGCCAGCGCGCCTGGAACGGCCACTTTTTCATCCTCACGGACCAGAGGGGCCAGGGCTACCAGTGCAGGTAACTACGGCCAGGCCGAGACCAGGAGCGCGGAGTCCTGGCCAGCCAAGGAGCCAGAGCGGGGCGTCCTGAAGAAAGCCGGCCTTGTGCTGTGACCAGGCCAGGACGTGCCAGCATGGCCGGGTTACTCGAGCCTTCTGCTGTGGCCAGGTCCTAGCCGTGTCTAAGTGGCCGGGTCCTGGCCGTATCTAAGTTGCCAGGGCACTGAAGCCTTCTGCTAGGCAGAAGTGAGTCATTCCATGGCGTGCTTGAGACACACACAAGGTGGGAAAATGCTCACACTGCTGTTGTTGGTGGTGAAATTCATTCTAGAGGTAGTATCCTTAATGTTCCTGCTGCAGATAATAGGATTCTGGAGAGGCTTGGCAGGAACTGGGATAAGAAAGCAGACTATTGGGAGAGCCATGGGCTGGAGCCCAGCTCAGAAAAAGCAGAAAGTGGTCTGGACATCAGATCTGACTGGTGTCTGCTAGGTAAGGTCACCAGTAGAGTGGGGGAGCCTCCCAAATTAACAATTGCCCTACTAACCTCATGAATGAGTGACCCTTGTGGTGACTGGCAATAGTAACAGAATTATGGGACTTCCTAGCAAGCAGGGCTGTCCAGACATAGAAGGGGCTGGCTCTGGAGCTAGCAGGCTCCCTTTTCTTATAGGCAGACATGGGATGTCCACTTGGCGGGAATGTTAGAGCGGAGATTCCTTTCAGGCATGGCTAGAGGGTTACAGGAGAAAGCTCTATCCTAATGGAAACCTGGCCCTTGGAGTGACAAGCTCTGCTTTGTGTGAGTCCCAAGCCAGGAATCCTAGAAGCCTGGGGCTTAGTCCCAGCTCTGCTCTTTATTTGCTTTGTAGACTTAGGCCAGTCCCTTGACCTGCCTGGGCCTCAGTTTCTTCGCCTTGAACATGGAGGGCTAGACTTGGGCCTCTCTAGGTTTCCCTCCAGATCTAAAGCTGATACTATATGTGCCTAAGTATTTGCTGTCTCCTTCATTGAAGACACTTGTTGAGTTGTTTTTTCAGCTGCCACCGACTCTGTGACCCCACTTGGGGTTTCCTTGGCACAGATACTGGAGTGGTCGGCATACAGTGGGAGTTTAATAAAGATTAATTGGTGATTGGTAGAAGCAGGTAAACCAGTAAACTGTGTAGATGAAAGACTAATTTGGTGTATTATCCTCAGTACCCCAGGACTAACCAGGGCATCCTTCACTTTTCTCTCTGCAGCGTGCTCTTTGTGGCTACAGGTGTGTCTGTCCCCAATGAGATTGACTTCCCAGGATCAGAATATGTGGAGGGCTATGAGTCAGTGTCTGTTGACCCAGAGGACTTTGTGGGCCAAAATGTCCTGATTCTGGGCCGCGGGAACTCGGCTTTCGAGACAGCAGAAAACATCCTCGGTTATACCAACTTCATCCACATGGTGGGCCGCTCCCGGATCCGCCTCTCCTGGGCCACCCACTATGTTGGAGACCTGAGGTAGGGTACCTGGTGGGGCTGGGGGCTGGGAATAGCAAAGAAAACCAGAAGACCCAATGCAGGGGCTTCATAAAGAACTCTAGTATTCTCTCTCTCTGTCTCTCTCTCTCTGTCTCTCTCTCTGTCTCTCTCTCTCTGTCTCTCTCTCTCT
>NW_027185720.1:12173804-12174217 GCF_028583685.1 Petaurus breviceps papuanus | reverse complement strand
TCTCTGTCTCTCTCTCTCTCTGTCTCTCTCTCTCTGTCTCTCTCTCTCTCTCTGTCTCTCTCTGTCTCTGTCTCTCTCTCTCTGTCTCTCTCTCTGTCTCTCTCTCTCTCTCTCTCCTTTCTTCCCTCTCTGTCTCTCCTCTCTCTCCCTCTCTCTTTCTCTTCTCTTTCTCTCCTATCCTCTCTTTCTCCCTCCCTGCCCTCTCTCTCTCTCTCATTCTCTCCCCCTCTCCCTCTCTTTGTCTTCTCTCTTCTCTTTCTCTCCTCTCTCTTCCCTCTCTTTCTCTCTCCTCTCTTTCTCTCTCCCTCTTTCTCTTTTTCTCCTCTCTTCCCTCTCTTTCTCTCTCCCCTCTCTTCCGTCTCTCTTTCTCCCCCCCCCCCCCCCCCCCCCCCCCCCCCCCCCCCCCCCCCCCC
>NW_027185720.1:12161164-12173704 GCF_028583685.1 Petaurus breviceps papuanus | reverse complement strand
CCCCCCCCCCGCCACCTCCCTCCCCTTCTCCCAGAGGATGGGAAGCTATGTGATATCATGGGGTAAGGAGAAGACTTTCAAAGTGATCACTCCTCACACATTGGTGTGCTCTGAATTCTGTCCTGTGGGCTACAAATGCACGCCTGAGTCCAGAACAGATTGGGGGACTTCAGCTTTCTTTATTCAGTCCTCTGATGTTATCTCAATGCCTGCATGTGACCATGGGTGCTTGAAAGCAGTGCCTATACAGTACAGGTTGTATCACCCTGGGAAGGCTTTGGGAACCAGCGTCATCACAGGCCATGGCATGTCCAACACAAGGTCTAACCCAGATAAGATTGGAGAGGCTCACCTGGCATCAGGGTGGTGAATCTCTTAGCCCCACCTCTCAGAAATCTACTGTGTCAGAGAGAAATTGCAGAGTTAGTGAAGAGGGTCCCCAACCCCTGTGAAATCACAGGCCATCAAAGTCTTGAAGGAGGGGTGGGAATACAGCACAGGCCCTGGAGTCAAGAGGACCTGAGTTCAGATCCAGCCTCAGACACTTAACACTTACTAGCTGTGTGATCTTGGGCAAGTCACTTAATCCCAACTGCCCTACCTTCCCCCCTGCCAAAAAAAAAGACAAAGTCTTGAAGGACCCAGGAGAAAGTGTAGCTGGGCTGGCACAGGCTCACAACAAGAATTGGTTATGGCAAGACCTAGGTTTTTATGAGGACTCACAGTTTCTCTCTGGGCCCCAGAGCCATCAACAATGGTCTTCTGGACACGTACCAGCTGAAGTCCTTGGACGGCCTCCTAGAAACTGACTTGAAGGACCTGGCCATCGTAAAGGACAGTAAGGGCAGATTGCGCATCACCCTGCCGATCTTCATGGACAAGGCCAACAAGAACGCCACTGCCGAGGCCATCTCCCTCCCCCAGGACGAGGTGGACAACTTTGCCATGCGCGTGCCCTACGACCGCGTGATCCGCTGTCTGGGTTTCACCTTCAACTTCTCTATCTTCAGCAGGTGAGTCCAAACCAGAGGCCCACTAGAGAACCATCCCACCCATCACTGATGGGGATCCTCTGGGAGAGGAAGGCCAATCCTGGCACAGCTCATGGCCCAGGCAGGAAGGCCTGTGCCCTACCCACAGTCCTGTATCCTCTGAGAAGAGTTTGGGGTCAGGACATTATTGCTGCTCACCCCCAAACCAAAGCCTTCCAGAGACACAGCTTTGAGGTTTTACAAGCCCTGGATCCATGATGCCACTCTCCATTTTACAGATAGGGCAGCTCAGGCCCAGAGAGGTCTAGAATTCCCAACTTGGGCTCCCAAAGCCAGGCTGCCCTCCCATTTTGGGGAAGCTTGGTCTTCCCAAACCTAAGTAACCTTCCATCCTTTCTTCTTCCAGTACTCTTGGACTGGCTCCAGAGAAAGGGCAGAAAAAAAAGTACCCACTGATCAAAGCCAGTTACGAGTCCAAAAGAACCCGCGGGCTCTTTGTTCTAGGCACTGCCAGCCACTCCGTGGACTACAGGAAATCTGCTGGAGGCTTCATCCACGGATTCCGATACACAGGTGGGCACTGCCAAGTCACCAGGTAAAGGATTGATCCTGAGCTGAAGAGCTCTACAGGGGGCACAGGGCTGGTGGGCCGGGCTCAGTCCCTCCTCCCTCCCTGCTGGATGGGTTCAGGCCAGACCCCTTCCCTGGCTTTGCTCCACCCCCTGGGGGGTGATTAGGGTGAGAGCTTTTCTGTAGTCAGCTCTCTGTCCTCTCTCTCCCTTTCTAGTTGGAGATTTTGTCAGCCACAACTTATAATAACAATCAGCTCCGTGTTTAGCCTCAGAACAACAGACTGTCCCGAGCTCAGGTCCTTGTGGCCCCCTTCTCTATTAGCGGAGATAACTCGTGGCCTTGGAGTCAGGAAGGACGTACATTCTGATCCTGCCCCGGACGTTTAGACCCTGGGCAAGTCACTAAACCTCCATTTCTTTATCTGTAAACTGAGTGGGTCCCTTCAGCTCTAATTCTATAGCAATGACCAGCTGGTATTCCTGGTCATAATTCCTCTGCATGAGGTTAGGAAAGCTCTGTTGTGGTTGGGAGGTGAGTCGGAGGAGCTGATGAACAGGCCTGTTCTGGACCTCTCCTTGTCTGGCCTCGTGGCCCACTGATTTCCTAGGTTTGTTACTGCCTCTTCTCAAGGAGAGAATCTGAGCAGCATCTAGCCTTGTCGTTTACAGTCATGTAGGATTCTCCATGACCCCATTTGGGGTTTTTTGGCAGAGATACGGGAATGGTTTGACATTTCCTTCTCCAGCTCGTTTGACAGATAAGGAAACTGAGGCAAACAGGGTGAAGTGAGTTGTCCAGGGTCACATAGCTAGTAAGTGTTTGAGGCCTGATTTGAACTCAGAAAGAGGAGTTTTCCTGACTCCATCCCCCCCCGACTCCATGAATTATGGCACCCCCTGTCTAGATGCCTCCATCTAATCTAGCCCATACTTTAAGGGAATTTGCTTTCCCCCTCCCCATAATTCTAACAAGGGGAAATTCACCACCTGCTAAAGCAGCCCCTTCCACTCTGGCAAGGCGAACATTGTCAGGAAACATTTACTGGCCTCAAGCCTGACTTGGTGTCTTTGTGATTTCCCTCCCTCGCTCCTGGTGGGCCTTCTAGAACCCCAAAGCCAAATCTTGTCTCTATCCACGGATAGTCCCTTGACAGCTACTTGTCACCGAGCCTTCTTCAGGCATTTTAATAAGTCCCAGGTTTTTCCACTGATGTGGACTGAAGGCCCATCACTGTCTTGGTTGCTTCCCTCTGGGTCCTTCCCAGTTGTGGTCCCCAGAACCAAGTGCCATGTTTCAGATCTTGTCTACACAGGGCAGAGGCCCGAGAGGCACTTGCCTCCTTACTCCTGGAAGCTGTGGTCTTAACGCAGCCCAACATCACACTCGCTTTCTTGGCTGCCGAGTCACGAGCACCACTGACTCACATTGAGGGGTAGGGTTTCTGATCATTCTTTCTTAGACAGAAGTATCTGACTTTATCAGAGACATTCACCTGGCCTAGGACAGGACCCCCATCTGAGGACCAGGGACCCCCAGCACCATCAGTGTGCCAGAAATGGCCCACATGCTCTGACATCCCTGTCCCAAGGCAGTGAACAAAGTCCCTGACTATAAGCATGATACATAAAACTCACACATCAAGGGAAGAAGGAAAAAGTCGTCCACACTGAATGGTTCCCTGTGAGCCCCTCCATCTTCCCCTCCATCCCACTGAGATCCGTTACCCCAAACAGAAGGGGAGGGCAGAGGAGCAGTGACCCAACCAAAGGAGAAAGGCTTGGACTAGCTGGGAATCACAGGCTGTTCAGAGCTGGAAAGATTCAAGATCAAGGCAGTTAGAGAGGGCAGCACCTGGAGACCATCCAGTGCAGCTCCTCATTTTGAAGGTGAGGAAACTGAGGCCTAGAAAGTCACTTACACAGGGATGTAAGTGGCCAAGCCAGGATGTGAAGGCAGGTCCTCCAATATGCACATATCCTGCTTCCTCCTGCCACATCCAGTATTTCCCACTCACCAGTCATAAATGGTTCTCCTTCTTAAAAACCTACAAACTAGGGAAAAAAATCTCCTCATTGTCCCTCCTGCCTCCTCTGGCTGCTTCCTCTCCCTGGCTCATGCTCCCACCCTGGCATTTTAATGGCTGTCCCATCAGTCTGCAATTTGTGAGGGTTTGGAGCCCCCTCATTTTACAAGTGAAAACTGCAAGGCCCAGAGAAAGAAAGTAAGGTGGAAACTGATCAAATTATATTAAAAAAAAAAAAAAGCCTGCAAGAATCCAGCCCTCTGGGGCGGCCAGGTAGCACAGCGAGTAAGAGCACCGGCTCCAGTGTTGAGATGACCTGGGGATCGAATCCAGGCTCAGACACTTAGCACCCACCCAGAAACACCTGGCCGTGTAACCTTGAGCAAGTTACTTAATCCCAATGGCTTTAAAAAAAAAAAAAAAGAATCCAGCCCTCTGTTCCTCTTCCACAGGCTGAAAAATGCCCATCATGGGGTAACTGAGTTATAATTGTCATTGGAAAACTGTCTGTTCCATTTTAAACTATCTTAAATACCTCCTGGAAGTCAAATCCAACAGCCCACCTCAGGGAAAGACTGAGCCAGGAGCATACCAGCAGGGGAAGGGGAAACGTTAGGCTCTCATTGGCGAAGGCAGAGGACAGCGCCCTCATATCTGGGCAGTTCTGTGGATCTCTTATTCAGCTGCTGAATGCACGGTTTACTGCACAGCGGGGTTCTACGTGAGCTAATTAATTTTGCCATAAAAACCATAAGGGCTTTACATCCTGACATCTCTGTATTTAAATCCAAAGCCCAACATTGCCTTAATGCTAGCTTTTATATTTCATTATTCCTCCAATTTGGCAAGGAAGGTTCATCATTTTCTCTATTGATTTCCAGACCATATATTTTACATCCAAATACATGTTGTCAGGGAAATAGTGTGGAGAGGGTTTTTCAGTATCCCTCCCAACCTCACATCCCCTCCCAGCGATGCCCACCCCCATGCACACACCACTTAACTTCCCTAGTAGGTTTTGGGAAAAGATAACCTTCTGTAAAACCATGTTAGATGAGTGTGTGGTTAACAGAGGGAGTGTTTTAAATGAGTGATGAGCCAGAAAGCATTACAGTGGGATTTCGTGGTTCTCCAGCCCCATTATAATGTATGCAGGATGATATTGGTTTGGGGCACCTGGATATAGGAAATGCTTGTGTGTGTGTAAATGGTGCAGCAATTGTCTGTTCATCCTTACAGGGCTTTGTGTTAAAGAAGGCTTCCTGGAGCCTTGCAAATTAATGACTGCTTTCCTTGCTTCTCTGTCTCTTCAATTCTCCCCTTTTCCTTTCCCTACACCACCTGAGGCAGACCATACCACTAGAGCTCCTAACCCCCTTCTCCTGGTCTGTACTCTGAGTCCTGATAGAACAAGGCAAATTCCTCTCGCCCTCTCACCTGCCACCTTCTCTCCATCCTCAAGTGGCATTATTTTGAGGCCATTCTGGTCACGCTCTCTGGATGCTGTCCAGGTTGTCAATGATATTCCTAAAATGAAGTGCCCAGTGCTGCTTTTAAAGAGAGATTTAAGATGTCAACAGCTTCTTGAGGAGATGGGATCTGTGAACACTGTTTAGATTTCTAGTCCTCAGTTTAAGGGGCAAGAATGATAGGTTCTTGAACAGGAATGGAGTATATCTAACGAGGCCTTGTGAAAGCATGTTTGCCTGGAGATGTGTGGATCTGATCGAAGGAAGTTAGAACAAAAACAGAAGAGGAAGAAAACTGCCTTTATGTGGCCAGTCAGCAAGCCATATAACACAGAGAGTGGCAGATATAACCAAAGAAGAAGATACTAGTAATTCTCTGGTAACAATATCCAGGAAGGAGCACAGAAAGCAAGCAGAAAAATCAGGGCTTCAGATGCCTATATACCCAAGACCAAGACTATGGGTAATGAAAAAGATAAGCCAGCAACCTTAATGAATGGAGGGAAATTTGAGTGCATCCCTGAGAATTGGTGGGATGCGACTCATGACAGCCATATGGTTTTAGAAACAGAAAATGCATTCAGAAGGAACAGATGAGATGCGAGGAGTGGAGGGTAGAGTCACATTGTACACCATATTAAAAACAAAGAGATCTCTGTCGCAGGCAGGGAGAGCATGAATGAAGAGCTCCTAAGTAAAGGCCAGTGGAGGCAGAAGGAACAGAAAGAGTGTGGTGGTGGGAGGATGGTACAGATTGCCCAACCAGAACAAGGACACGGAGGGTGAGTTTGAGGAGCTGGTCACAAACCTGACCCAAAGGCAGAATATTCTCTATCATATGATCTCAGCCCAATCTTTCTACAAGTGGCAGGGGATGGAAACTTCTCTCTCGGACATGGAGAGCGGGAAGGTGGATTCTCAAATTAACCTTAATGATAACTTCATGCTTAGAGAACCACCATGTTGGAACTGATTTTGACCAATAAGAAAGAACCAGTTGCCCAAACAGAAAGGAAGAGAACCTGGAAAGAAAGCCACTCCTTCACCTTTTTATGTGTAAGGGATAAGGAGAATAAAATTCTGATGGCACAAAGACAGACTACTCAGGGGACATGGGTGGGAGCAGTAACATGTCTGAGCGAGATAGGGGGTTCAGGGAACAACTTCAGTTTTGAGAAGACCTGAGCAGAAGGTGGAAGCAAGACCGGGTCACTGAACAGTAACGCAAGTCTAGAAAATCAGAGTCACAAGAACTTAAAGTTCAGCATAAGCCAAAGCTGGCACTGAATGCAGATGAGAGGCCGACGGCGAGTGCGGAATGCAGGCTTCTGTAAAAGTGTGTCAAGCTGGGATAGATAGGGGGATGGGGAGGGGAATGGGAATCAATGCTCAGATTTTATTTTACTTCTTTATTCACCACCAGGAACTCTCTCTAGACCGGTGAGAATAAACCAAAATTAATCAACAGGAAATTGAAACCAAGAATAACCTGACAATGGGGCACCTCCCTGCCCTTCATGAATTCAAGTTGTCAGGCCCAGACAGAGTCTATCCAGCATAACAAAAGAACTAACAGATGGGCTCGTTGAGTCATTTTTGGTAATCGTTGGGAAATCATGGTGGAAGGGGGAGGTGCCATATGGCTAGAGATGGACAGATATGGTCTTGTTTTTCAAAAAAGAAAGAAGGTAGCATCATCAGAGTATAAACAAGTGATCTGATCTCCAGTTCCTGGCAGAATCTGGAATGGACCATTGAATTTCTGAACACTCATTGGATGAGTGTTCAGAAAAGGAATCTGTGGTCAGTAAGGACTACCTGAGTTCATCAAGACTCGGTCATGCTAGGTAACCTCATTGCCTTTTTATCATGTTTCGTTGAGTGGTAGAAGGGGAGAATTTCACATAAGATTTCATCTTACTGGCAAGGTCTCGTGATATTCTTGCAGATAAGATGGAAGTGTGAGGTAGATGATTGTGGGCTCAGAAGTGGTTGACTGACTGACTCCAAAGAGTAATAATTAATAAGCATGTCATCTTGGGTTGAGTCCTATGGTAGAGAGCTGCCAGCACTCCAGTAACCTTGGACTTACACTGTCCAACATTCTTAGCAATGGCTTGAGTAAAGATACAGATGGCTGGGCTATCATTTTCTTTTGTCTTCTCACCAGCACCTTAGCTTAGGGCCTTATCACTCGACATCTGTGTGTATGACTGAGGTACCACCAGAAGCTATGCAGTTCCCTGCTGCTGAAGATATCAGCATGAAGGCTGAAGGAACTCCTGCTGCTTCGATTCCTACCAATGCTGAGATTGTGACTTATTGAAGACCTGCTCTGCCTAACGCCCCTTATGTGCTCTGGAGGAGCCTTAAGAAATAGGAATTTACAACTTAGCTGGAAAGAATATAATTAACAACAATGTTCTGAGAGAAGTGCCCAGAGCAGAACATCGTTGACATCCAGGAAATTGTTCTGGCTACGTGTGACCTGAAGAGGAGGTGGAGTAGTCATGGAAGAAGGCCCACAGGGGGCAGAAGAACAGACCCTCCAAATACTGGACAGAGCACATGGAAGGAGTCACAGGCTGAGGATGCCTGCAGGGGCCATCATTTGGAGAACTGGACTCAATGTCCTCATCCAGGAGAGCGCAGATCCAGGGAGATATAGGAGTTGCTTTGAGAGAAAGAAAATGAAGGGGACAGGCTTCTCTTGCAGGAGAGGGTTTTTGAGCAGCACCTTTGAGAAGAGTAGGTGTCTTATGACAGGATTGGGGGAAAGGGTATTTCAGGCGCATGAACAAAGGTGTAGAGATAGACATTCACATGGTATATTTAAGGCATGCAGTTACTATGGACTAGGATGTCTCAAGCAAAGGTTTCCCACAGGGGAGTAGTGGGAAACAAAGTTGGCAAAGTTGATTAAGATGAGATTGTTAGGAGCCTTGAATGCCAGAGTGAGAACATTTGGACTTTATCTTGTAGGCGATGGGAAGGTCATTGAGTACAGGGATGACTGATGAAAGCCTGCTTCCTTTGTTTTAAGTAAGATTAGTCTTGTTGCAGCGTTGGGCTAGCGGTGAGCAAAGGCAGGAGGCTCTTACAGTCCCACATACAGACATCAGGTGCTAAGGCCCTAAGCTAAGGTGCTGGTGAGAAGAAAAAAGAAACCAAAAAAGACCAGCCCTATTAAGGAGGAAGCAACAGGGTTTGATGACTGATCAATCAAATATGTGGTAGCAGACAAAAATACAGTCCCAGCAAAGGAACAATGGCGACAGCTGTGTAGCCCTCAATGCCGCCCACACTGCATGGGTGAGCAAACAAAACAGCTTTTTCATATAAATGTCAAAAAACTTCCCTCCCCCCATCTCAGCCTTCCCACAAGAAAGTGATTTGTAAACTGCCGAATGTTCCCCAAATGTGAAGCTCCGATTACTCCCCATCTCTGCCCCCAGCAAGTGCTCAGACATTACAATTAATCAGCGTGTTTTTGTGGTTTTGCCTGGCATGAGCTGTTATTCTCCAAAGGCAAAAGGAGAGCAGCTCCCAAGTCTGGAGAATGTGTGTGTGTGTTTCAATGTAATCTAATCAATTTAATTCAACAGCTGTTTATTGGACAGCTACCACATGTCCAGCCACGTGCTGAGTGAAATGCAAAATGAGAAGGCAGCAACATGTGTAGCAGAAAGCACCCTGAACCTGGAGTCGGGAAGGCCTAGGTTCAGGTCCTCCCCTTAGACCCTCACTAGCCGTGCCACTGTGGGCAAGTCCCTTCCCTTCTCTGGACCACAGTTTCCCCATTTGTGGAATGAGGAGATTGGACTCAGGGTCTCTAAGCTGCCTTTCATCTCTGAAATCTGTGACCCCGTGATACTTTTCCTGAGAAGCTTCTTCATCTAGTGAGGGAGATGATGAAACACATGGTGAAGAAACATGCCAACCTGTGTGCTTCTGATACAAAGAGCTGTGACAGGTGAGAGGTGGGTTAAGACGAGGCAGCCTCTGAGTTCTCCATGGCAGCCTGGCCCAGCCGTGGGAGGAGACTTGGAGCCAGAGAGGCTGAGCTCAGATTCCTCCCCAGACAACCTCTCTGCACCTCATTTTCTTCATCTCTAAAATGAGTGGTCCTGGGTGATCTCAGAGGTACCACCCCATTATCTACAAAGCTTCACAGCGCAGGTGAGACTCGAGCTGGGTCTTGAAGGACTGGCCTGTGAAGCGGTGAAGGTATATCAGGAGGTGGAAACTGAGCTACCAGAGGCCCAGGGGCACAAATGAGCACAGTCTGACTCAGGGGGTGGTTCCAGCAAGTGGTGGGAGATGCTTTTGGACAGACAGATGGAGACTAAATGAACATGATTCAGCAGGAAGTAGGGACAGCACAGCTATTTGACCAGTAAATACAGTGACAAAGGAAAGTGTTTTAGGAGACCCAGCATACAAAGGATGGGTGAAGGAAGCATCAAGGCAGATTCAGGAGGCAGGGAAGCATCACCACATATGGCCTTTAGGAAAGAAGAATCTTTTTTCTTTCTTTTTGGAAAATTTTTCATTACGAGTGGTAACTTCCTGGGAGATGGAAGGCAGAAGGGATACAGGGGGAAATCTAGGCTATGGGGAAACAAAAGATAGCAACAAAATTATATTTAAACAAAATGGGGAAAAATCCACCCAATATTTTAAAGGAAGAATTAGTGAAAGATTGGACATGGATGGTAAAGGAAAAGAAAGACATCAGAGCTGATGCCTGGAAGAAGGGTGGAGCATTGAGGGAAAGGGAGAATGGAGAAGGGGGAGTGATGCCATCCTAGGTCTGTTTGAGAAAATCAAGTAGCATATTTTCATTTCCAGTAGGGGTGTGCACTTTTACATGTAATCTGCAGTATTGACGTTTCCTCCATCGCTTTATGTCTAAAAAGCCAACAAAATGACAAATTAAACCCTGACTTGCAGTGTTTGCTGATTTCCAAGGAGTAGATGCTCACACTGAACATCGGACCATCAGCTCTCTGGATCCTCTTCAAGCTGGTTCCTGCCCACCCCTCATTTACATGGTCCCCTTCTGTCTCTACTGCAGCCCGAGCAGTTCACCGATTATTAGAACATCGCCATCACGGCATCCCCTGGCCTTCCCCCATCTATCCCATCACACAACTCACCAACACCATCATCCGCCGGGTGAATGAGGCCTCGGGCTTGTACCAGATGTTTGGTGTGCTGGCAGACATCATCCTTCTGAAAGAGTAAGTCATCAGTAACCACCCTTCTCCAAACCTGGCAGAGCCTTTGTTTCTCATCTCACCTTTACCCATATCCCTTTCTCTCAGAAAACCTCTCCTGGTATTTCAAAATTTCCTTCACCCTGTAACAGGACCATGGTGGTCCTAGCTCCTGGTGGGCATTTAGGAATGTAGAGTACTTTCCATGGGATAACACCATGCCCTAGTCCTGTCCCGATGCAGCCCAAAGAGGGCTGGCTTCCTGCTCAGTCCAACACTACTGATTGAGCCTTAGAGGGGACGACACTGTAGGTCACTTGTAGCAGCAAGCACCCCAAGCGCGTCCTCAGGGTTTGCAGCTACCACAGGTTCTTGGATCTGCTTTGTTAAAGGAAAGCAACTCAAAATGGGTTAACAAGCTTACTTTAATCAGTCAGACATATATCGTTTACCTTGTTCAGGAGAAAAGGTCAGCACCCTGAACCTCAAAGTATACAGGCATAATTATCAAGACAGAAACATCAAGTAGACAGATTTCCAAACTGTCCAACCATTACATCCATACCCAGTCAACATCTGGGTTTCCACATTCTGGGTTTTTCAAAGCCGGGGGACTCTCAAGAACGGCTTCCCAGAATTCAGATCAAATCACAGAACACTTCTCAAAGTGAGTCCCAAAACAAAGCTACACATCAGTGCTTATATAGCCTTCTCCTGGCTCAGAGAATGTAACAACCTTTTTGACCCACTGGCCAATCAAAAAGTATCTACTGAAAAACAAGCCTCCCTCCCCAGGCTTCTGGTGCACTTTAGCCTAGGGGCAGGGAAGATCTTTAAAATTTACATTCGCATTACATCACTCCACCGGGCATCCAGACACTGTTTATCTTTGCTTTCTCCATCCTATTCTGCACCAACACCCCTCACCACCCTTGGTACCCTCTTTTGTAGACAAGTCCATGTTTTAACTCAGCTGTTAATTCTATTACATGGCTCACGCATAAAAGCAATAAGGTCATAACCTCCTGCTCACCGATCCCTATCCTGCCAACTCTCCATAGGCTTAGTGACCCTGGTTATGCAATTTCACATTTTGATGATGGTTCTTTCAGACTCTGTCTCCCGTGTAACTTGGGGTTTGGCATCAGTCATGACACAGATCATAAGGCTTGGGCCCCCTGGACACCCCGCTGCCCTGGCAGAGACAGGTCTCTCCCCCTCCCCATCGCCCTTTCCCTAGGAAGGCCACAGGCTTCGAGTACCTGGAGGAATACCCTGTCAAGATGCTGGCCGAGCTGGAGACCCTCACTGGGCGGGAAGCGCAACATGGGCTCTTTGTTGTCACGATGGAGTACGGCAAGAACTTCTCTGGACCAGACAAGGATGTCTTCTATTACGACCGGGCCGTGGGGGACGTGGAGGACGCCTGGCAGTCCAACTTCCTTCACCCGGTCATCTACTACTATCACTGCCTTCCCACGGGTGAGCCAGGGCCTGCCCCGTTCCCATCTCACGTAACTGGGGCTCCCGAGGGGAAGCAGACGGTCCAGACACCCAGGGAACCCGGGCTCTTGGGGCCCATGAGGGGACCAGATCAAGATCCTTAGACCAGGGCACCCACAAAACATAATTTCTTATTAATTCATAAAAGCAGCAGCAGCCTGCATGGGCATGCCCCCCCCCCCATATGGGAGCTGCCCAACATTGGGTGTGTCTGAACAGGGCAGGAAGCATGCACTCTCCACACCTTGTTTCCTTGGATTCCCCCTCCCCAAACAGCCCCGAGGAGCAGCCGCTGTCAGTCTCATGGTATTGACATCGCTCCTATTTTGCAGATGAGCAGACTGTCTGGAGGAGGGGCCATGACTTGCCCAGAGTCACAGGGCCAGGACGCATCTGAGCATCTGGTCTTCCTGACTCTGTGCACTCCACGAGGCTGCCTCAGAGGCTGAGTGTTAGGCCAGGGGATCCCCAAGGTCCCCACAACGCTGAGGTTTGGGGATTGTGGAGAAAGGCCACGATGGTGTGAGACCCAGCCGCATCTCAGGTCACCTTGGTTCCTCTGTCTGTCTGTGAGGAGAGCACTAAGCCCGTGACACCAGCCCATTAGGTCAGCTGGCCAGTGGCTGAGGGGCCCTGGTCAAGCCACCTGCTGACCTCAGCTCCCCTCCCAGGCTGCGGTGGGCAGCTCCTGGTCTCAGCCTCTAACAGGCGCTGTTTCTCCCCCCCCCCCCCCCCCCCCCCCCCCCCCCCCCCCCCTCCCC
>NW_027185720.1:12160528-12161064 GCF_028583685.1 Petaurus breviceps papuanus | reverse complement strand
AGAGAAGGAGATGGCATCCCGGGCCCCAGGCTGGCCCCTGCCTCGCCCAGTCGCCATCCACCACATCGTGGAGGACTTCCTTACCGACTGGACTGCGCCAGTCGCCCACATCCTCCCCCTGAGGCGTTTCTTGGAAAACTGCCTGAATAATGACCTCCGAAGCTTCTATGCAGGTAACCTGGGGAAACTGAGGCCCTGGGGAAGAAGCATGGGGCATCGTCCACAGCTCAGGGCCTCTGTCCTCTTTGCTGCTTAATCCTCCTCCCCTGCTTCCTTCATTCCTGCTTGCTCTGATGCCTTCCACACAACAGGGCCTCAGGGCTGCATTACCCCCTGTGGTAGCTGCTCCCTGGGCCCAGGCTGGGATGTGGCCCCCCACCCACTGCTCCAAGCCAGGTTTGGGAAAGCCAAGGGGTCCCCCCCCATTCTGCCAAGCCTGCAGAATGCGCAGCACAGCTCCTGTGTTGTAGGAGGTGAGCTGCCTTTGATCGCATGGGATATCGCCCCCCCCCCCCCCCCCCCCCCCCCCCCCCCCC
>NW_027185720.1:12096671-12160428 GCF_028583685.1 Petaurus breviceps papuanus | reverse complement strand
AGATGCTGTGGTTAGACTTTTATTCTCCTGCTGGGCTAATCAGGCCATTAGTCGTGTGACCCTAAATTTCACCTTCCTGCACAGTAAAACAGCGCCACTTATGGACACAATCCAGGAAGCTGGTTTTCCTTACCTGGGGCTTGTTACCCGCTGCCAAGGTGGGCTTTCACCCATTCAGGAGACATGAACCCATGAGAATCCTTTCTCACTGTTGTTTTTGGACAGAGTCCTGTTTCCTGTTTGCTCTGACACGCCAGAAGCTGCCCCCCTTCTGCCAGCATGGGTACATGAACATGCAAGGGCTTGTAGGAAATGAGAGACTTAGGCGCCATGGGGTCGAGAGTGGTCTCATGGAGGACTACGAAGCCATCACTCAACAGCTAGCTGACCAGAAGCCGGGAGACCCCGGGATTCCAGTTCCCCCATCCCAGCATGCCACTGGCATTAAGGAAGAACTCTGACCTCGAACAGACTTGGGCTGAGGCCCTTCCCCAGGTCCTTCTGAGCCTGGGGAACCCAGCCCCTTCCACAGGCTTCCACCTGCCAAAGACCCACTCAGACCATTGTGAGTGATAGGACCAAAGCAATGCAGAGGACAAGGAAAGGCAGAAAGCGGGGACACGATGCCCCCTCTGTACAGATCCAGGACCTGGCACATCCCTGCCAGGGGGAAGTGTGCCCAAGCACCTGGGTCCCCTTCAGGCTTGGTGCCATTGTCCTACCTTGTGCCTGTCTCCCCTCCAACAACCACCAAGCCACAATTTGACCTAATCTAGACACCGTTGACTCAGCCGTTCACTCTTCTTCTTTGGGGCCGGGGGCTTCTCTCCAGAGGCCTCCTCTGAGGATCCACGTTGCAGGTGACATGCAGTCACCAGGGGCACTCTCCCCTCTGTGTCCCACCAGATTATGCATTAAGTCTCAGAGCTCAGGGTGGGTCAGCTCGTCTTCCCCTCCAGGGAGCAACGGAGGCCGATTCCCCACAAAATACCATCTCTACCCCTGGCCCTGCATCCAGTCCAGTTTGTGCCCACTCTGAAATGCCTTCCCAGTAAAGCCTGCCTGAACCACACTCCAGTGTTTCTCCTCATTTTCATCCCCTGCTCCCAGCTCTGTCTGCCCTCTTGGCACCGAGCACAGCCTCCCCAGCCCACCCACTCATATGAGGATAGACTGTGATCATGTTGTCTCCCCTAGCAGAATACTGTGTAATTAGCTCCTTAGTGCCGGCTCCCTCCTTTTTTGCACTGGGCCTAGCTCGGCTTTGCTTCGTCAGCCCAGAACGTTTTCTGACGATGAGGTGGAAAACTTGACTTCTCTTTTTGCTGAAGTTGAGAGGTTTCTCTTCTCTCTCTATCTTCCGTTCTGCCTCCCCTTGTTCTTGCCACATATCCTCAACAAGTCTATGCATGGGTCCCCCTCCCCTTCTTCCCCAAGCACCATGGAGTCCATTTCTGCATTGCTTTAGTCTGCAGACGCGGGGAGTGTGGGATCAGCGTGCCCATTTCGCAGATAGGGAACCAATTTCACATAGGGATTTGGTCCCAGAACCAGGATTTGCACCCGGGTTTTCTGACTCACAATCCTCTGGTGTCTCTTTTGTCACAAGCCCCTTAAACCCTTACATAAATAAAGAAAAAACTTTCCTATTTTGTCTGGATCACAAATGAACAATTAGGAAGCATTTAAGAATTCTGAAGCCTCCAGCTCAAGTATGGAGGTTGGCTGGTGGAGGAGAGAACAGTTCTCTTGGCCATGGCAACATGTGAACAGAGTAATTTTCTCCTCCCTCAAGATTAGACGGACAGCATGCTGTTTTCTTCCTGATTCTTCATTACACACCAGCACAGGACAGCTCCTTCCTTAGGTCCAGATGCCAAGAGGCCCATGTCCTGGGGCTCCCCCCCACACCTTCTACCTGCCCTATTGTCCAGAGCCACGATCCCTTAGCACCCTATAGGCAGAGGCCAGTCTGCAGTGGGTTGGACGCAGTAAAACCTCAAAACTCCCATCAGTCAGGAAGGAGACATTGGCAGCAGAAGTTAGAGCCACGGGTGGCACCGCAGGTGTGCCTGGATGCTTTTCAGGCCACTCACTAGCAGGGGTTTCTACCTCTTGCCAGGGAACGGAATCGATGCCATCTTGGGTGAATTCTAAGTTAAAGCAAGATTCGCGTTTGCTGACCACCCAGCTTCTGGTTTCTCTGTAAATACATAAGGCTGAGCATGATCCTCAGTTCTACTGCACCATAGCTCCTACCCCATTGAGCGGGAGTGTATGCTTTCATCCAAGACAGTTTACAATCAGCTTGGCTGATGAGAAGCCAAGACGCTGTCATCACCACTGATGTACTGTTGTCTAAGTACGACATCTGCTGCTTTTCTTCATCTGCTCATCCAATCAGCATTCCCACCAGACTGATTCACTTCTAATAAAACCATGATTCCATTGTCTACACTGATTTGCTGCCTTTTTTTTTACATTCTGCTTTATTACTAATTTTTCAATTTCACACATAGAACTGCCTTCATCACCACCACATTTACTTTGCCTAGTCTTGACTTTTATCATCCATGCCCTACATGTTTCTCCATAAATTTTTTTTGGAGGGGGAAAGGCAGGGCAATTGGGGTTAAGTGATTTGCCCAAGGTCACATGGCTAGTGTTAAGTGTCTGAGGCCAGATCTGAACCCAGGTCCTCCTGACTCCAGGACCGGCACTCTATTCACTGTGCCCCTGGCCGCCCCTCTCCATAATTTTCCAAAAGTAAATGTAATTAACTTGAAGCCAGCATATGCCATTATGTACAGCACCCTCTCTGTGATCTGACATTTATATTCTTGCTTTTCTGTTAAAAATTTTCATCACGGGACAGCTAGGTGGCACAGTGAATAGAGCACCGGCCCTGGAGTCAGGAGAACCTGGGTTTGGATATGGCCTCAGACACTTAACACACACACACACACACACACACACACACACACACACACACACATACACACACACACACACACACAAAGCCATGCGGCCTTGGGCAAGTCACTTAACCCCAACTGCCCTCCAAAAAGCCAAAAAAATTTTTTTTCATCATTCAGTTTGGGGCCTAAGATACTTCTTCCCAGGTTCTCTATTTTCAATTGGACCAAGCTACACTACTTCACTGGATTTTTTTAAAAGTCAAGCAGTGATGAGAATCAAATTATACTGAGTAGACCCTGGTGTCTTTTCTAGGGAGCTCATAAAAAATGATTGTCCATCTGAGGAGAAAAGTAATTAGATCTGTGAGGAGGTAGCAAGCTTAGAACAGAGTGTATATGGGGGCACCACGTGGTGAAACATTGAGCCCACACTCATGCCACAGGATTATGAGGAGAAAACTGGCATGTTGGCATCTTCCTTACTCATCCATATGTATCCTGGAACCACAATCCTTTTTAAAAACATTTTTAATTACATGTGAAAGCAATTTTTGACATTCATTATTCCAAATTCTTTCCCTCCTTCCTCTCCTTCCTCATTGAGAAGACAAGCAATTTGATATTGGTTATAGATGTTTGGTCATGCAAAACGTATTTCCATATAAGTCATGTTGGAAAGAAAAACCCGGACCAAAACAAAACAAAACCAAGAAAAATAAAGTTTAAAAAAGCAGACTTCGATGTGCATTCAGACTTCCTCAAGTCTGTCTCTGGGGGTGGATCAACATTTTCCATCATGAGTCCTTCAGAATTATCTCGGATCATCGTATTGCTGAGAATAGCTAGTCATTCACAGTAAAGTATAGTACAATATTGCTGTGTATGGTGTTCCCCTGGCATCACCATTCTGTAAACAAAACCTGTCTCCAAATTCTTCCTATGGATAAACTCATGGGAAATGAGTGTGCCTACTTAGAGGCACGTGTCCAAAACCCACCACATTTGGATTCTGCTTCCGGTGAATGAAAGTCCATCCAGAAGAAGGTGGTCAGTTCATCACTCTCCCCCAGGCCTTCAAAGGGACAAGGAGCTCACTCAGATCCTTCCACACCACTGTGGGCTGGGTTTCCCTTTCTGTAAGCACAAAGTGATGGAAATGAAAGAGTGGTTGAGGTCCTCCAACCCAGGAAAGAGTGTGCTCCCAAGAAGAGGTCGAAGAAAATGCCTGATGAGATAAAAGGTGTCCCAGAGAAGAGGGGCCAGCTCTCTCCATCGACTGATGCATGTGCCCATCCTGTGGCCCAGCAGACCCACAGCGCCAGGCTCCTCCTGAGTTTGCAGTAGTATGAGCAGTCATTCAGTATTATCCTCACTTAAAGCACAATATATTATCTGACCAATTATGACATCATCCCCAAAAGCCAAATTGGATTCCTTTCTAGAAAATAAACCACAGACCACACCATTATTCTGCAGATGCTCATTAAAAAATAGGCTAAAAGAGCTGACGAGGGAAAGATTCTTGTCAGATTTCAGGCTTTAAAAAAGCATTTAATTCAATCTGGCATCCCAGACTGAAACTAAATCTGCTGCATTGTGAAGTTGATGGGGAAATATATGAGACACTTCAGTCCAAGTATTTAATCTAAGTAAATCACAGCACCAATCCATTTACCCAGAAACGAAAATAATGTGCACCAGCTGTCCATGGGCATGGCAGGGAAAGAACTGCAGAGAGCGTTTGCTCTAGTCTCTCTCCTTCCCCGTCTCAATGTACACATCGCTGATGTGCCTCTCGCTGGAGCCAGCTCCAATATGAAGGTGTCGTGCCCCCTCATTCACTGGAGATGCCATCTGCTGGGTCCTCAGCACACCGACCCCACACCATTTCAAAATCAACTACAATGCCACTTCTGTGAATCAACCCAGAAAAGACCCACATTCTCACTGCAGGGGAAGGACAGCCCTCAAATACGCCCACTTCAGATTTCATCTGGCCAGCTCAGAAAAACAGGCCAGAGCTCCAGAAGCTGGCCCCATCATGGCTCTACAGTGAGAGGCACAAAATGTAACTTAACTGTGTCTTCATTAAGTCCCCATTATGTTCTAGGTAACAGGAGAGAAACAAAGATGGGCAAGATACGGTCCCAGCCCTCAAAGAAGCCCTCGGAGTTTGCAGTCCAGTGGGGGTGAGACGTGTCCATGAAGAAAATAGAATACTTATGCTTTAAGTGTATCTGCGGGGCACGTGTCATATATAATGCAATTTTAAATATGGCAAGTTTATGAGATGACCAAGCACAAAGGTGAGGGTGAAATCATTACCAGCTGTAGGAATCTGGGAAAACTTCATAAAGAAAGTGACAGTTCACTAAAAAACTTAAAAGATGTGTAGAATTTCTCATGATAGGGAGAAGGGATGGGAAAAAGGGCTGCTGGTAAAGGTTTAACCACCAGATCTATGGGGGGAAAAGTACCTATACTTTTAATTGAATCTGCATTATAACCTTTTTCTCCATCCCTCTCAAGTCTAAATGATCAACAAAACACGCAAGTTCTGCTTCCCAGCCTTTGCCAGTTTCCAAGATATAATGCTCACACTGAAATTGTAATAATCAGTTCTCATGAGTGAGTGGAACTGGCTCCAAGCAAAACTCTGGGGTGGGATGGCATTCCCACTAGAAGGCATGACACCAGCCAGACCCAGAGGACGGATGGCATTGGAAGCTCTGAGGTACAGTAAGTAGTATAGAGTATGAGGGAAAATAGTTTGAAATATGTTAGTTATGTTATGTTATGTTATGTTTGTTATGTTAACTATTAAATAGGTCTAGAGAGGTCAAATGGAATCCAATTGCGAAGAGCCAAGGGTTCCAGACTAAAGAATTTTAATTTTTATTCAGACAATTGGGAGATATTAATAGTTTTTGAAAAGGGGAGTAACATGATCAGAATTTTTATTTTGGGATCATTTCAGTTATGTCTGACTCTTTGTGACCCCATTTGGGATTTTCTGGGCAAAGATACTGGAGTGGTTTGCCATTTTCTTCTCCAGCTCATTTTGCAGATGAGGAAATTGAGGCAAACAGGGTAAAGTGACTTGTCCAGGGTCATATAACTAGTCAGTGTCTGAGATCAGATTTGAACTCAGAAAGGTGAGTCTTCCTGATTCCAAACCCAGTACTCGATCCATTGCCCCCCTCAAAAATGATCAGAATCTAGTACCCCAAAAGCATGACAACAAAGCTTAGCGAGCTATTGTGTTTTGAAACCCTCACTTGATGATAGAGCTCCTTAAGAAAGCAATTACTAGAATAATTTGCTAGTATAAGGTTCCCCATTTCAAATGTTTAAGTACATCAGCCTACTTGGAAAAGATGACTTTGGTCATTTCAGAATGCATTTCACCCAAGTATGCCCTTGATCATGATGCCTCCTCAGCAGAGTCCTCTTCGACCTCAGCAGTACTCATGATACAAGCTTCCTGTCAACACTACAGTAGCTGTGTCATGGGATTCTAGGTTAGAGTTGGAAGGGTGAGCTTCAGAGACCATTTAATCCCTCCCCATCATTTTACAGTTAAGGAAGCTAAGGCCCAGAGAGGGGAAATTACTTTCCCAGGGTTTCATGGGGAGCAAGAACAGAGCTGCAATTCCATCTTGGGTCTTGTGATGCCAAATTCAGGACTCTTCCCATTGTACCCCACTGCTCCCAAACCCGTCTGCTGTTCTCCATCAGCTGGGTTGTAGGAGATGCTGTTCCACAGTCAAGAATTTGGCAGCTTTAGCAGCCAAAATGGAGCCTGGGAAAATCCCAGCTCTAGTCCAGTCAGGGAATAGGAATGCACCTTGATAGTGTTAACTATAGCTCATCAAGGGGACCACACATCCCTGAGTCACAGGGACCAGCAGCCATATCCCCCCCCCCCCCCGAACAACAGCTGATCTTCTTACTGACCTAATCTCTGTGTCAGTGTGTTCTCATTAAGAGCACTGGGTTGATATTCTGAGACTCCTCATGTGAATACCACAGTTGAGACAATGTGGGAAAATGGCAAATAGATTGGCCTTGATGCCAGGAAGTCTGGGTCTCCACAATTGTATTTACCAGCTGTATGAACTTCAGCATCTCCATGTTGGTTTTCAAGCAGGGAGAGGGTCTAATCAGAGCTAGGTTTTATTAACATTCCTGTGGCCTCGAAAGGGAGGCTGGACTGTCCTAAGAAGATTCGATATCCACCCTCACCTGTAAAATGGAGATAATACCCTATCCACCTCACAGTCTGCTAGAAGCATTACATGAGACATTGTGTGCACATCTCTTTGGAGAAAAGGAAAGTGCTATTCCAAATGTAGGCTTTAAAAAAAAATCAGACCTTTGAATTCATTGGTATTGGGAACTTGGTGAGTGATTCCCTTTACCAAGGCAAATGGGCACCCACTTGCAAGTCAAGTGCTTGAGGGTGCCTTCGGGGCACTGAGGAGGTGAAACAACCAGCCCGGGGTCACCCAGCAAGGATGTATCAAACGAAGCAACAGAAGTCAGATCTTCCTGACTCTGTGGCCAACTCTCTATCCATTACACTATACTGCCTCTCATTAACATCATAGTCATCAAAATATTTTGATATTATTTTAACAGCCTAAGAGAGGGCCCCAGTAGAAATCCATGTCAACGGCTACCAGTCACAGCCCAGGCCCATATCCTCCTACGTCTCCAGGCTGAAGCCTCCCAGCCCATCTGCCCACCTCAAAAATTCCCACCATGACCATCCAACCTACAGATCACCTGCCCCAGGTGTTTTGGTAGAGCAAAGTTCTGATTATGACACGTCACAACCATCATTACCCTCTTGCCTATAGGATAACATATTGATTCATTAAACTTTCATCTAATTCCCTCCAGAATTGGGTCTCAGTCTATGAGAATGGCAGAAAGTTTCTTACAAGAATCTATTTAAAGAGCTAGAGATGTTTATCCAGGAAGAGAAGATTGGAGTGGGGGAGCAGTATCTGTAAAGCATTCATATAGAGTGGGATTAGATAGGGAGTTCTTCGCCTGGGGTCTGTAAACTTCTTTGTTTTTTTAAGTATGTGGACAACTGTATTTCACAATAATTGGTTTCCTTTCTTATCTTATTTTAGTATTTAGAAACATGATTCTGAGAAGGGATCAATAGGTGTCACTCAACCGACTGCCCAAGTCGTCCAGGCCATAAGAAAGGTTGAGAGCCCCTGGATTAGATCTGTTCTGATTATCCCCAGAGGACAGAATTAGGAGCTATAATAATTAGGAGCTCCCATTTTTACAGAGCACTGTACATACATGATCTTGTTTGAATCTCATAGTAGTGCTAGAAGGTCGAAGTTCTTCTTTTCCCTATGTTACAGGTGAAGAAACTAGGCCTCAGAGGATTTGTTCAGTAATCTATTCAGGGTCCTGAGTGTCTGAGGCAGGATTGCAACTCAATTTTTCCTAACTCCAAGTCCAGGGTTCTGCTCATATACCAGAAATAGATAGAAATCTCTGAAAAGTAGATTTTTAACTCAATATAAGAAATATTTCCAAACTCCAAAGAAATGGGATTGGCTGCTTTGGGAAACAATGGGTTCCCCCATCCCACCACACCTGCCATGGAGGTCTTCAAGCCAAGGCTGAATAACTGTTGTGGGGGGGGAGCATAGACTACACAGTCTTTTCCAGCTCTTAAGCTTGCATGGTTTCTAAGGCAGCATGGTAGACAAACTCAGGAGGCCTAGAAAGAAATGGAATCTCCTAGTTGGAAGAAATTTCGGAGGTCATCCAGTCCAGAGCTATGCCTGATTATAAATCTCTTCCACAACAAACCTGAAAGTGGTCATCCCACCCTGCTCAAAGACTGCAGGGAAGCCCACTACCTCCCCAAACAGTCCACACTACCCCCTGGATATCCCTGAAGCATCCAGGAAGCCCTTCTCCCTATTAAACCCAGAGCTGGCCCCCTGCATCTCCCACCCATCATTCCCCATTCTGAGGCAGCCTTCTCAGAGCTTTTAGTAACACCCAAATAAGCTTTTCAAACACTGCATTTCACCCAAGTCTTAGTACAATTCATGTCGTGCTTAGGAAATGTCCTTATTCAAGCAACGCTGGTTACTCAGTAGAGTGAGCAAAATGCAGCCATTCATTTTGAGTGAACACCAACCAAAACATATATTTTTAAGTAGTGTTTTCTAAACACAAAGGAGACACTTTGCCCAACTCCTAGGAATAAGAGGCTTTCCATTTCAATAATTGGGTAATTTGTGGGAGGTAAGAGAGGTGTTAGAAGCCTTTGTGTGAGAGACTTACATGTAGACATAATGGAAATAATAAAATACTTTCCTGGATTCTATTTCTTGCTACACTGACTTTTGCATTTATTGTCTAATATAATAATTGAATGATCATGCATTCCTAACTCTGCCATTTTCACCCCTTAAAATCCTATCCACCCTTCAAGACAAGAATCAGATGCCACGTGGAACCCTTCCCTGCCTCCCACCACTTGGAAGTGATTTCTCTCTGCTCAGAATACCTGTAGTACATTATTCAATGCAGACGGTAGCACTTACTGCCTCATATGGTATCATGGCTACTTCATAGGATCACAGAATTTGAGAACTGGATTGGACCCTGGCAGTCATCCGCATGTCCACCATAACATAACCAAAGAGTATTTGTCCAGATCCCACCTCCTCCAGAGACAGCCCATTCCACTTGCAGGCACCAATCAGTGTCATCACTTTTTCTTGACATGAAGCCTAAATTTGTTTCTTTGAAATTTCCAAAGAGGCAATGATACCTGTGTGCATTCATATTTCTTGCGTTACAGTGTGAACTTATAGAGGGCAGCAATCATTTTATTCCTTTTTTCATCCCCAACCAAAGTCCTTGCACATAAAATTAGACCTAGTAAAGGTAAATGCCTAATGACTGAACTATACACAAAATTAATAAAACAGAGGCTCTTCATCCACTACTCCAAGTTCAAAACATATTGTGGGTGTGGATCAACATCTACTCAAGCCCTTAGCTTGTGAGCCCCCACCAATATGTCTCTTTTTTACCAACCAACCTAACAACACATTAGTGCAAAACAAAAGACATTTAATTAAACAATGTATTAAAATAAATGAATATATAAAAATAAATACACAAAAGACTTTTCTTTCCCCCATCACGGGGGTAGGGGGTTGAGGGGGAATTATATACAGGGTTCACCTATGAAGGTGCAAACATATGGGAAACATGCATGACGAGAGAATCTATATGGCTAAGGCAACCCACAGCTTTGCTGCAGAGCTGCTGGTGTCCTCTAGTGAAGTCATAGGGGGAACTTCACAGCACTGAGGAGCTGGTGACCTCTGCTGCTCTGTTTGATGAACTGCACTGTCACTCTCAGCCAAGTTTCTCTACTGATGCTGCTTCAGCTCCTTCCTTCCATCTGCTGGCTTTTATCTGGGGTGCAGCTTCTTTTCTCTTGGGGGATGGGTCATAGCTTCAGGGGTTATCTAACTGTTTGCTGAGACCGTCACCAATACCCAATTGCCTCCTCTGCTATGCTTCCTTCAGACTTCCTAAGCCATCTGAACAATTGTCACAAAATTCTTTTTAATTCTTACCATATCCCTAGTCCAAGCAAACCATTCTCCAGGAATGTACTTAGGTAAACTACAAAGTTGAGTAAAGTTATGGTGAAGAAATTTGCTTTCAACTTCTCCCCCTCCCTTTAACACCCCATATGTTCCATGCAAACCACAGGGGCTGGGCAGGTTCAGGGAGAAGGGAAAGAACTGGAGCACCCCACCCTTATGTATGTATTGTAACACACACATACATACACACACACACACATCCTTTTATTTAAGACAAAAAGTGATACTCTCTATCTCTACTACAAAATAGTTACAAGAACAATGGGGAGAAAAAGGACCGGAGAATGGATTCATACGGTTACCAAACCGATTCCACACTGTCCCTGTGTCTCAGTTTGATAATCACTTACTCCATGAATGAATCTTGACATTTTCTTTATTTCAAAATCATGTGGCTTGCAACAGTCATTTTTTTTCTGGGGGTGGGGAGCCTACAGTTCTCAGAACTTGTCCTGAGTGTATACTTAGATACAGTGGAGTCGGATTATTCTTGATGCAAAAGTTTCCTCCACAAAAAAAAGTTTTCCCTCACATTTTCAATGTAAGTCATTTTACAAGATGGGAGACTTTGGAGGCAAATCCAAGCATAACAATTCTTTCTTCCAGGCAATATCTCACATATATAGTTATGATGAGGATTAGATGGGCTAGCATAGTGATTGATGCCTTATATGAACAGAGTTCTTAAACAAACATTGCCTTTCCTTCCCTTGGCATTCATCACTTTCTACTCTTTGACTTTAAGCAATACTTGTCACCTTACCTCTTGCCTACTCCCCTTCACAGACTCTGATCCAGTCAAACTTGCTGTTTAAAGAACAATATGCCCCATGGTTTCCCACTTCCACGTCTTTGATTACTGTTATTTCTGCCTGAACGGCCCTCTCCAACTCCCCAGCTGTGCCCATACAATTCCTACCCATTCACTGAGGCTCAAGTCAAATGCCACTTCCTCCATGGAGCTGTGCCTGATCAAGATTTTCCGTCTCCAAACTGTCTTTGGACTTTATACCTTTCTTATTATATGTTCACATTCTACTTTGTGTGATAGTGATTCATATGTGTCTTACATATTCCAGTAAATGATAAGCTTCATCAATAATGGAGTTGCTGCCTTATTCTAATTTGTAATGTATTCCCCTTCCTCCACCCCCTAAACTCATTACACACACACACACACACACACACACACACACACACGATACCTTTAACTGAGCCTTGCACCTAGTACAGACTCCATTCTGCTCAATAAATGTTAAAGTTCCTACTATGAGCAATATATATTTGTGGAATGAAATGAAATAAATGTAGTCTTCCTAACGCGCTTATCAGGTAGGTAAAGCAAAATGTTAATCCAATCACTTTACAAATTAAGAAACCAAGACCAGTGAAATGACTTGGCAAAAGTAATACCTTACTCAACAGAAAAACTGGTTCTAGAACCTATATCTCCAGAACCCCATAGCTCAGACAATGACAATGCAGCAATTTCATAGTTTATAGGGAATGGCATCTCACTTGTTCTTTACTTGGCCCTGGGGTTCTGTGATGAACTAACCCAACAGAGTCTGAATATAGTAAACCAGCCACGGGACTGCCATGGGCACGCGGGGGCAGGGCGTCGGACCAATTTTGGCAAATACTGCTTGTTATCTTGGGATTTTTGCTCACATGTGGATTGCAACTGAAGCAGAATGGCTACTACACCCATTGATAAGAAATTTTAATAATGGCAAAATAAACTCCTTATTCTGTCCATAAGTCATTTAAGAGTAAAGCATTACAGAAAACTCTCCTTGTTCATGGAGAGTAGGTTCTAAAGATCCCTCTGAAAAAGGAAACTTTAAAAATTAAAGAAAGGAAGAGAGAGAGAGGGAGAGGAAGAAAGAGGGAGAGAGAGAGAGAGAGAGAGAGAGAGAGAGAGAGAGAGAGAGAGAGATGGAAGCATGGAAGCTAACAGTTTTCCAACCCTACAGACAATTGACCACACTGTGTCTCCCTCTTCCTCCCTTTAGTCCTTGTCAATCTCTCTGCAGAAGAAAGATGTCCCTATTGTAGAGTCTATTTCCAGTCAGTAACAGCTGTTGAAGTCATTGATGTAGGACTAGATCCCCAAACCAGGAGCACAAGTTCCAAGGATTCCCAACTGGACTGGACCTTGTTGTTTAAGGCTTTAGGGATACGACTTATGACTTCATCTAGGTAACTCCTGGGAGAGGAAACTTCCTCTATCAAAGGAGGTCACCACCTACCCTGCAGCCTCTAGCCTTAGAGAGTTGCCTGAGAACAGAGAGGTGAATTTGTCCAGTCACTCATCTGTGACTTGTGTGGCTTGCTGAGAGGTACACAGTCAGTATGTAGCAGAAGCAGAACTCAAGTCTTCCTGATTCTAATATCTAAGCTAAGATTCTAATTCTCTAGTCACTACTGCCCTGCTGCTTCTCCTTTTGTCCAAATTCCTAATCTTAAAGATGAGGAAACTGATATCAAAGTGATTAGCAAGAGACAGCTAGGTGGCATAGTGAGTAGAGCACTGGCCCTGGAATCAGGAGGACCCAAGTTCAAATCCGGCGTCAGATACTTAACACTTACTAGCTGTGTGACCTTGGACAAGTCACTTAACCCCAATTGCCCTGCCAAGTCATTAGCAAGCTCATACAGATGGTGAGTAGCATTCATTTATTCATTCAACACATCTTTATTAAGTGCCCACTATGGGCTAAGCAAGGTACAGATGCAGGATTTGAACCCTGGTCCTTAACTCCAAATTCAATAAACTAATTTATACTACATCCTACCAAAGCAAGTGGCAGTTGAATTAAGGTAAACATGGAATATTCAAAACTTCAAATCCACAACCTTTCCTGTATGTCTTGAAGACAATAGTGCTAATGGTAGAAAGGGTCTAGAGAGCCATGGGATTAAAGAAATTCACATTCCCAGAATAAAACGTGGCTGTGCCCCATCTTTCATTTCCACATCTGTCTGGCTGCCTCTGGGAATCCTAAAGGGTAGCAACAGAAAAATGTAATCCCTTCCCATTTACAAATGAATGAATAAGAGTATTAGGAATCACAGTAGAGCCGAGAAGAGAGCAGAGGGACCTTCTCATTTTAACAGACTAGATCAAACCAACTTGAGATGATTTCTTGCCAAAAATTCTACTGCAGGACATTTTTGAGCCAGCATGCTGGATAAAAACACTAGATCAGAGTATTCTAACATGGCCAACTGATATATCCCCCATTTCTACCTGACCAGAGACTTCTTTTATTGTTGCATTTTTTGAGGCTATCATGATGCTTTTGGAATACACACAGAGACCACAAATACACACACGTATAGGCTCAGAGACTTGTTGTTTGCTGCTGTTGGTCCTTCCTTCTCAAAGAGGGCCATGACATCAAGGTGATGCCATGGCATGCAAGTGAAGTGGATTTAAGTGCAAAGTCACCAGCCTCACTTTCAAGATTTAGAGCCGGAAAGGACCTTGGAAGTCATGTAAGGTCCAATTCCTTCATTTTCCACATTGACAAATGAAACCATGTTCACAGAGGTTAGGTGATGTCCCCAAAGTCACATAAGCAGTAAGTGGCAGAGTCAGGATTTGAATCTAGGACCTCTGATTCCAAATCAGTGTCTCCCCCGCCCCCATCAGCACCCCTGTACTATTATTCCTTTAACTAAGACATTCTTAGAGGGGGGAAAATGGCAATTGATCCTATTTTTCTCATACCCAACTTTCCTAAGTCCAAACCTATTTCACTCAAGCTTAAAGGACACTTTTTTGGCATCTTTTTGAAAACTTATGTCTCTTAAGGGCTCAGCTTAGATCCCACCTCTTCCATGAAGCCTTCCCCATTCCCTTCTCTGCTCACCCTCAACTCTAACGATCTCATCTTTATTATATTTCTCATGTACTTTGTACATCTCCTTCACACTTATTACCTAGCTTATGATAGCTCTGCTTATGTCTCATTTCTACAAATAAGGAGTAAACTTTTTGCAGGCATAGGCAAACAAATTTCATCTTTGTCTAAGGATTGGGGTTTTTACCCTTACTTCAATTAATGTAAACACCCCAAAAAAAAAACCCCAGATGTATTCACTTAATCATCAACCAAAGTTATGAACAAATATTTCATCAATTTGGAAGAAGCATAATGCTTTGACCATTAGATAAATAGATGATCTTTCTCTCTGTCTCTGTGTGTGACACACACACACACACACACACACACCCTTGTAATTAGCTAAATCAAATGCACCTCTGAGCCCACATTTAACCCAGAAAGTCAGTTTAGAATAATGCATTTCAGCTGAAGATCAGTTTAGTTATGGGCCAAAGCAAGGTGAAGGACTAATAACAGGGAAATGTTTTGGGAGGAAAGTAAGAATCAAGTTTTTCTCCCCCTCCTCACTCATGGGCCTTGTAAACTTCCAAAAGTACTAAGATCTGGAGTTCCTATTAGTAGCAGTGTCTTTCAAACATCAATGTCTGATGTTAGCATCTATGGCAAGAGCTAAAAGGTATAGGGAAGCCAGTCACAGAGGAATACATAAGGGGAAATTCATGAGGACCCCAAGAAGGGAGAAGAGAACTTCCAATAATTAAGAGCTATGAATCTGTCATTTGGTCACACGTGCTAAGTTTGAACCTCTTGTGCCCATAGACCTTAACTGTGCACTGAGAGAGTCTGCCCTAGGTTGGGAGATGTTTTCATAACAACAATCCTTCCTATACCTTGCTATACTCAATAAATAGCAAGCCATATCGCTTACAAAGCTATACCAGTTTAGCAAATATCTTTCATAAAAACCAACTCAGTATGACTGATAAACAGTGGAGAGTGCATTGATGGGGGCTCATTAACAATCATGTTAGAAACCTCAGCCCCTTAAGCTTGGGGTAGTGGTGGTGGTAGTGGTAGTTGGTTTCTGGGGGCCTAACCAGTGAGTCTGAGTGCCCACTTAAAGGACCGTGGCCCAGCAGCTAGCACAATGCTTTGCACAGAGTAGGAACTTAATTGTTTGGTTATAAACGGGATTTAGAGCTGTAAGAAACCTTACAGATCACAGATCACCTAGTCCATAGGTTCCCAAAGTGGGTGATATCACCTAGCAGGAGGTGCTGAAATGATCCAGGGAGGCAGTAGCAGCCTTGGGTACAGTTGGGGAGCATAGAATAAAAATAAGGGTTAACCTAACCCCAGGGCAGGGGCTTTGAAAAAGGGTTGGTAGAGGGGCAGCTAGGTGGCTCAATGAATAGAGCATGGGCCCTCCTGAGTTCAAATGTGGCCTCAGACACTTGACATTTACTAGCTGTGTGACCTTGGGAAGTCACTTAACCCTGATTGCTTTGTCTCCCCCCTCCAAAAAAAAAAGGAGGAGGTGTAGGCCAAATAAGTTTGGGAACTTCTGATTCTAGTCCAATTTCATCACTTTGCAGATAAACCGAGTTTAAGTAAGTATCTTGCACATGAGGTTTTTTTCAAGTGACATATGCATGTCCCTCTTAACCAATCCTGGTGCCTTCTTGTAATAAAATTCTTGCATACAGCCCCCTTGCCACTCCAACATGCTGGGAACAGATTGTCCAATTAGATCTTATGAGTCGTCTCCCACAGGGATGGCTATAGGTATGAGGCTGGGCTGATTTGTTCCACCGCAGTAAAAAGGGTAGGAACAAGCAGAATCAATCTCAAAGGCAGGCAGGTCTTTTCCTAAACTCTCGCACTAGTACTAAATACGGATACTAAACATCAGCAGGTAAATATTGGGCCACAAGGCTCAAGATCAGAGCTCCCTAGTGCCCCTGCCTTCACATGCATCCCAATCTCCCCACTCCCTAGCTGTGAAAAGGGGATAGCAATCCTGGCACAACTTTGACATTCGAAGGATGAAATGTAATTTGGCTCTGCACAATTCTGCACAAATGCTGAATAAGACTAATATGCGCTTCTTGAAGAGAACTTTGATTAAAACAAAGAAGCAGAAATGAAAGCAGGTGGGACTTGAGAACTCGATCAGCCAACGTCAGCTCTTTGGCGGCCACAGCTGCACTGTGGGATGTGTTCATCAGAAGCTGGCTTGTCCTGTGGTGCCCCTGGAGTTCCTTGCCCCTTGGTGACCACTTTAGAGCATGGGTTGACTTTGGCACAAGGAGGCATCAAAGGCTGAAATGTGAGGTCAGTTGGGGAAACCAGGACTGCAGAGGGGATAGAAGTATAACACTCCCCACTACCCACCCCCATCTTCATCCTGCCTGTGACAAGGAAGCTCATTGTGCTGAGTGCTTGGCACAGAACACTGGCTGCCTGATGAATGGGATTCTTTCCAAGCATTCCCCTCACCCCGTCCTGAGCCTGAAGATTTGGAGGCAGCTGCAGCCCTGCTGCTGGCATATCAAAGGAGTTGGGCAATTGGTTTGGGGAGGGGCAGACAGTTGAGAGTAACAGAGGGCGGCAGACAATGGCCCTCTCTGAGAACAAAGAATAACGTGAGATGGCCAAAATCAGAAGGACCAAAATCGAGTATTGCCCCTTCTTTATATTTTACAACTTTCACTCAATCAGAGGTGTGCAGCAGCCCAGAGATAGTGGGTGGTAGAATGAGATTCAAGCCCAAGCGTCCTACACCAAATCTATGCGTTCTTTCTCACTTACTCGCAAGTCAAGACATTAGCCTCCTGATGTCATTGAGAAGAAGGACCAGCCTTCCTCCTACTCTACCAAGCATGCTGCTTCTCAGTCCAAAACCTTCCTTTAGCTGATGAGGAAGCAGAGATTCAGAAAGGGGCGATGAACCTTGCCTAAGATCACAAACGATAACATTGATTTAGCGTGTTATGGAATCAATGGGTGATTTAATCCAACCTTGAACAGGAAATTCCCCTTACAACATCAAAGTAAGTGATCATCCCGTTTTTGCTTCAAATTCTCTCACTGATGGGAGAACTCATTATTTTCCAAGGCAGCACACTCTTCTGGACAACTCTATACGTTAGGAAGCTTTTCTTTCCATCTGAATGTAACCCTAGACCCAAAGCCCATTGGTATGGGACTCGCCTCTCATTGGTGGAGATCAATTCCATGCTTGAGTAAGGATGGGTCAGAGCTGATCTCCATGCCAAAGAAAGTCCCATGCCAATGGACTTTGGGACTAGAATTGCATAACTAGCCTCTCTCACCCTATTGTACCTCCCCGGTCCCCTTCCTCCCAGGCCTACCCTCTGAAGTCAATCAATTAAAGAGTATGGAATAAAAAAACAAAGATTAGACAGTCCCTGCTCTCAAGGAGCTTATTGTCTATCTGTGAAGCATCAAGCAGAACCCCTAATCCTTCTCACATGTGACAGCCCTCCAAATATTTGAAAACACACTGGGTTTGGGTAGTCAGAGAACCTGTGTTTAAATGCCAGCTCTGCTGCTGCTTAAACAGCAGTGGGACCTTTCCCAATATGGACTTTATTGTCTGACTGGCACAATTAAAATTGGCACTAGATGACCTCTTATGTCCCTACCAGCTGTAAGCCTGTTGTCTCCTCTAACCCTAAAGCTGTAATCCTATGGGATGTAGTGTGCCAATAATAACCCTGCAAATATTGGAAAAGATACTTGTTTTAAGAGTCAGAAAATACCACCCTCTTCTCTCCTTATCTCACCTGACCCTCACTACCAGCCTGTGAGGTAAGTACTACTAGTATCTTTATCTCCACTTTACACATGAAGAGCACAGAGGTGGTATGAGAAAGCCGACTCCGTCTTGTCAACACTGACTCTGTTTTGTGAACAATCTCCATTTGGTTGTTTTCCTGTAAATCATTTGATTTCTGGGAATTCCACTCACTTGTTGTCTCCCCCTCCTAACTCAGAAAATCCCCAATCTTTCCTCCAATAAGAGACCAGTTTGCCTAATCCGATGTCCTGTTCTGTATCCTGTTTATTGTTTTCTTTGAATATATAAAAATCTGTACAAGGTCTGTATTCAAGGTCTTTGTGCCTACTGAGGGGCCTTGCACCCAATTTGTTCTGCAACTATATGCCTCAAAAATAAATTGCATAGTTCAGAATTTATTTCCTTCAATTATTCTAAATTCACTTATGACAGTGGAGATGTCAAGCTAAGGCTCAATTAATCCTATACATCAGGCATTTATTAAACACTAGGGGCGGAACCTGGGGCTACAAAGACAAAAATGTCTCTGCCACCACAGAGCTAACGCTGTAACAGGGGAGACACATACATGTATATATAAAACACACAAATATCTATCAAATAACATAAACAGCATATATCTAGTAACTAGCACTGAGGTTAGTGTGTGTGTGTGACACAGCTAGATAGGTTCAAATCTGGCTTCAGACACTTAACAGATGTATGACCCTAGACAAGATATTTAACTGCTGTCTGCCTCAGTCTCCTCAACTGTAAAATGTAGATAATGATAACCCCTACTCACAGAGTTGTGAGGATCAGACAAAATCCCAGCACAGAGCAGACTTTTAATAAAAGCTTGCGATGGTGCGGCTAGGTGGCACAGTGAATAGAGCACCAGCCCTGGAGTCAGGAGGACCTGAGTTCAAATTTGGCCTCAGACACTTAAAACAAAAACTAGCCTTGTGACCTTGGGCAAGTCACTTATCCCCAATTGCCCTCCAAAAAAAAAGGGCAAAAAAATTAAAAAAAAAATAAAAGCTTGTGATATTCCCCTTTGACAGTCTGATAAATCCTATAGAACCTCTCCTTTTCAGAATAATAGTCTTAAATGGATAAACTACCTAGAATGTTAACATAAACTAATTATATTAAAATATTTGCCAATATATCTTCTTAAAAACCAAGGTCACAGACCCCAGGTTGAAAAACCTGCACTAGCCATCTGAGGAGATCAAGAAAGGCCTCCTGAAGAGGTGGAATTGGAGCTGAGTCCGGAAGGAGGCCAGAGATTCTAGGAGGCAGAGAGTGTTCTAGGTAGGAGCACCAGCCTGGGCAAAGGCTCAGAGAGGGGAGATGAGAGTGCCCTATGTGACAATTGATGCTTGGTCTCTCAGTTCCTGGAATTTTCTCTGGTGGTCCCCCATGCCTGAAACTCTCTTTCCTCCTCCATTCCAACTACTGACCTCTCTGGCTTCCTTCAAGTCCCAACTAAAACCCTACCTGCTTTACAAGGTAGGGGGTCCCTTGCTCATACAAAAGCTCCCTGAATTCTTCCAGGTTATGTGCCAAGAAGAGGTTATCCCCCAGGAGTTCAAGGATGCCTCCACTGCCCATCTCTATAAAGGTAAAGGAAATGGATCGTCCTGTGACAATCACAGGGGTCTCTCCCTTAGTCACTGCTGGCAAGACTCTTGCCAGAACCCTCCTTAATAGGCTGATCCTTCACCTGGAAGATGGTCATCTCCCTGAGGGCCAGTGTAACTTCAGAAAGGGCTGAGGATCAGCTGATACGGTGTTGGCTGCCCAACAACTCCAGGAGAAATGCCAAGAACAGAACTGTTGTACACAACATTTATAGATCTGACCAAGGCCTTTCATACTGTCTCTCATGAGAGTTTATGGAAAATCATGTCAGAATCTGGTTGCCTGGAGAAGTTCATCAGCATCGTATGTCAATTCCATGACGGCATGCTTGCCCAGGTTCTAGATAATGGAAAATGCTCTCATGCCTTCCCAGTCACCAGTGGAGTGAAACAAGCCTATGTGCTTGCTCCCATGCTTTTCATTATTTATTCACTTACTTACTTATTTTTGCTTTTTGGAGGGCAACTGGGGTTAATCGACTTGCCCAAGGTCACACGGTTAGTAAGTGTTAAGTGTCTGAGGCTGGATTTGAACTCAGGTCCTCCTGACTCCAGGGCCGGTACTCTATTCACTGTGCCACCTAGCCGCCCCACTCCCATGCTTTTTAGCATGAGGTTTTCAGTCATGTTGTCAAATGCTTTCAATGAAGATGTTGATCTGGTATGAATGTAATAGTCGGACAGTTTGGAAATCTGTCTACTTGATCTGTGTCTCTGTCTTGATAATTCTGTCTGTATATTCTGAAGTTCGGGGTGCTGATCTTTTTCCCCTGAAAGAGGTAATGAGGTAAACGATACATATTTGACTGATTAAAGTAAGCTTGTTAACCCATTTTGAGTTGCTTTCCTTTAACAAAGCAGATCCAAGAACCCGTGTTGGAAGCAAACCCTGGGGAGGCTTGGGGTGCTACAAAGCCTAAAACCACATCTCCCCGCAGCCCCACCTTGGGCTATTTCCCAGTGAATTCTGGGCAATACACCTGCAAAGTAGGTATTAAAAGGGCACGTTCCTTTAAGAACTGACCACTCCTTAACTCCTTATACCATAGAATATCCTATAGAATATATATAAATGCTATACTATAATAATATAATATATATATATATAAGCATAGAATTTAATTGGACCCCTTTATATTTGCAGGCTCCCTAAGAACTCTTGCCCGCTGTAAGGCATTACAAACATCTTTACCACCTCGACTTACAGGATGCTCCAGTCTGTGAATTCATTCCAGACTGCTTTCCAGGGGCTCTGGTTACTGGGGATTCTCCTCATTTCCACCCCAAATGTTCACACCCACTCTTTGTGCCCAGCCTGTGGGAGAGCGTTCTGAGCTCCTATTGGTCAGATCACAGTGAGCCATAGAAACTTGGCTAGCATAGTGACGTCATGTGGCAGATGGGGAGCCCGAAGCCAACCAGAACGACCCAGGAGCGCCAGGGAGGGGCCGGCTGCTCGTCATGCCCGCGGGGCGTTAACTCCTCCTCACTCACTAGCCCCACCCATTTCCGGCCCTAACGGGAGACACTTCATGAGTTGCGCGCTTGCGGCGCCAAGCCCCGCCCCCTCCGCTCGCGCCATCCTCCTTTTCCCTCCCCTCTCTGGGGCAAGCGGGGGAGGCAGCTTCAGGAAGTGACGCGATCTCGACCCCGGAACGGAAGTGACGCTCGCCGTGCCCTTGACGGACGGGAGGGCAGGGCCAGGCCGGGCCGGGCCTCAGGGGGCGGAGGCGGAGGCGAAGGCAGAGGAGAGGGCCGGACGGCCGGGGTGCCCCCGCTCACTCGGGCTCGTGGCCGCGCTCGCGCCGCAGGGAGGTAGGAGGCGCGCGTGGGGAATCCCCGGGGGGGCTGGGGGTGGCGTCCAGCTTCCTCCCGGATCCGCCCGCCCTGGCGGCCCCCTTCCTTCCCCAGGCCCCGCGTTCTGCCAGGCCCCGGAGCTCTGGTTCCCCGGGGTCACGCTGTCCCTGCTCACGTGCCTGCCGTGGATCGGTGCGGACCCCTGAGCTCGGCATTCAACGCCGTGCCCATCTAACCCCTGCTTGCGTTCCCGCTGCCCGGCAGGCACTGATGCGGGCCTTCCACGTGCCAGGCTCTGGGCCGGGCCGATCTCTTAATTAGCCTGATAGCCCCCGCCCCGCCCCCCAGCCTCCAGCCTTAAGCGCCCCTCCCGCCCTCCAAGCTTGCCTAAGGCATCTCCGCAGCCCCGGCGCTCCGTGGGGAGACGTGCCTCAGTTTCCACGTCTGTAAAAGAATCCAGCCGAGGCCTCGAGCTCCTTCTAGTCCTAAATCCAACGGCCTTTGCGGGGAGCCCGCTCCATTTGATCTCCCCACTCTTTTGTCCGGGGCTCTCTGGGTCCTCGGGCCTCTTCTCGGAATTGCGCTTTTTAAATGAAGCGTGAAGGATTGCAAAGAAGCCAGCTCAATCACATTGGTTTTAAAAAACAAGATCCGCTGTGTAGGGGTGGCTTCAGACTTTTAGAGGTCGGGGGACCTCAGACACCTGACCGAAGCCCCGTCCCTCCATCCCCACAGATGGAAGAGCCAGGATTTACACAGGGTTCTCAAGCTCTCTCACCTGCCTCTGTAAAGGGAAAAGCGTCCTTATGTTGGAGGGAGATTTGTGTTCGAGTCTCCTGTGACCTGTATGCCCCAGTGCCATATCCCGCTGTTTTTTAGCCTCTAAAATGTCTCTCCCCTCCGACCCCTTCTCCCCACTCCCTCTGCTTCCACCTTGGTCCAAGCCTTCATCACCTCTGCCCAGGGTCATTACCACAGTCCTGCCTCTCCAGTCCATCCTACACAAGGCTGCCAAAGTAACTTTTCTTTGGCATAAATCAGACCGCGATTCCCTATCAGCTGTTCTGGTATCTTCTTCTTGCCTCCGAGACAGAATATAAGCCCTTTAGCTTCTAAACCCCAGTGTGATTTGGTTACAGTGGGTAGTGCAGGACTTGGAGTTAGGAAAGCAATTTCTAGCTGTGTGATCCTGGCCATCACTTACCTCTTTGCCTCAGTTTCCTCAACTGCAGAATGGGGGAGATAATCAGAGCACCTCCCTCCCAGGGTTGTTATGAGGTAACAAATGTGGAAACATTTGTTACAATGAGGTAACAAATATGTAAAGAACCTTAAAGTGCTATAGACATGCCAGCCAGATGGGCCTGACCTTCTCTCTGTCCCATCTCCTCCCTCCATGCCTTTGCCTGGGCCTGCCTGGAATGCATGCCTTTATCTCCCCACTTCACAGACTCCCTTTCCTTTGAGGCCAGAGTTCCAGCACCGTCTTCTGCAGGAAGCCTTCCCTGCCCCCCCCCCCCCCCCCCCCCGAGGCCCCCCCCCCCCCCCCCCCCCCAGCTGCCCGTGCCCTCCTTCCCACACTGCTCTGTATGTATTTGTGCCTGTTAACTTGATATTTATGCCCTGTGTGTTTTCTCTTACTTGGATTCCCCCTTCAGAATGTAAATTCCTTGCACTCCTTCATGTTCTTCTGCCCTGTCAAGGTCTGCACATAGGTGCTTAATAATATTTGTGGATCAGTTGATTGTATCTGACCTAGGTCAGGCATTTCTCCATCTGGGCTTCCGTGCCCTTGGCTGTACAAAGGAAGTTGGGATGGATGACCCCTGACGGTCCCTCCCAGGCCCCCCATCCCAGGGTCTCCTTACACTGGTCTAGGGCACTTTGTGGATTTCTCCCTCGTCCAGATGGGACGTTTGCCGTCCCTGCCTCTTATTGCTGATTCTTGCGCCCTCCCAGTGGACCAAGCTTCTCAAAGGAAGGTGCTGGGTGTGTTGGCTCTTCTTTTGTACCTAGGCCCAGCAGAGCTGATGCATAGGAGGCACCTGGCTAATCTCTGGGTTTTGGGAGTTGAGCTCTCCCTCTCATAGGGACCTCAGCAGTCCTTCTGACCCCCTCATTCTACAGATGAGCAAAGTCTGACCAAGGTCACAAAGCCAGGTCATGCTGAAGCCACAACTTCAGCCCAGACTGCACCTTTCCTCCTGTCTCTTAGTTCTTCCTTATACCCTGCCTGTTTTCATTTGCCTTCTAATTTTGCTCTTCCTTCTGCTGTTCATCCTTCTTTCCTTTTCCCTCTCCTCCTCTTTGGGTGTCCCCCTGCCTTGTATTTGGACCCCTCCAGTAGGCTTCCTCTCTGTTTCCCTTTGTTGTTTTTGGCAGCCTTGTTTCACCTCAATTGACCGCTTTCACAGACTCCCCGTTCTCTCTGTTTTTCCTCCTTGTAGATGGCCCAGCGTATGGTCCTCAGGAGATTCCTGGCCCCTGTCTTCTCCAGGAAGCTCCCTCAATGTCGCTGGGTGCCTTTTCCTCCTGAGGTTCTAGCCCAGGGCAGCCCTGCTAGACCCGCTGCTGCACCCAGTTTGCCCCGGACATTCTCTACCACCAAGATCTCCAACATTACCTTTAACGTCCAGGATGGGCCCGACTTTCAGGACAGAGTTGTCAACAGTGAGACACCAGTAGTTGTGGATTTCCATGCACAGTGAGTGTGGGCATGTGCGGAGGGTGGGGTCTTGGAGTGCTAAATCCACGGTCCCCTGAGTTCTGCCATGTTTCCAGGGCCCTGCCTCTGGAATGCTTTCCAGAATTATGCTGTTTGAATAAATGTGATTTTAAAAAAGTGTGTCCAGAGTACCATTAGAGGGCAGTGTTTGGCCTCCTGGGTTTCTAAACAGTTTGATAACCTTACAGATAAGCCTTCCATACTCCTCAGTTGTAGCTCTCCAGAGCTGGGAGACACCTGTGAAAATTCATCAGCGCCTTCTCAGTGGTTGGACTCTAGATGGAAATGGCCTTGGCAAGATGTTGGTCATGTGTTTGCTTGTTTGGTTTTTTTTTTTTTTTTTTTTTTTTGCATTTAAAGCACCCCTGGCTCCCTTCAAAGCCTGGCCTGATTTCTTTATGATCCCTGGCTGCAGTCAGCTGATGGGGAGTCCATTAGACCCCTCTTAGTGAGATTTGGAAGTGCTCATGATTTAGAACCTGGGAGGCCTCCTGGAGTCTTCATCTCTGCCATTCTCTTTCAGTTTTGTTCTCTGACTCACTCTCTTCCTCATTTTTTCGGGATTGGGCTCTGAGGGTTCTTTGATTGAAGTCCCTGAATCCCAGGGCTTGATGAGTGCTTGGAGGTGAGACGGTGGTTTGCAGAAGCTGTAATAAGCCATCCCCAGAGGAAGGGTTGTGTTTGGTGAGAGGCCTTTTCCCCCAGCCCTCTTCCTCAGCTACCCCAGGCCACTGCCAGTGATGGGGAACTTAGAGCTCTTGGACCACAGCAATTGCTTCCTTTTTTATGCATCTTGTGCTGCTTGGGGCTCACTAACTGAACCTAGCCTCTCTCCCGGTGTTGGAGGTAAACTGAGAAAGGTAAAGCCAGCTCTTGAGGAGCCCTGTTCATTCCCGATCAGAGGCCAAGGCTTAGTCATCACCTTCTAGCAGTCAGCCCAGGCACCTTTCCTGGTAAAATTCTGGTCCTGCTTCCCAGGACAAACATTCTCTCATGAGAGAGATGTATTTAAATGGAGATCCACTGAGGATTCCTTGAAGCTGAGACTTGTTGCTGGGTTTTCCTTATCTCATTTTAGACACCTCTTTTTCAAAGGCTCCATGGAGAATTTTTTATTTTTTCATCCCTGTCACATCCCAATAAGCCTGCCTGCCCCTGGTCACCACAACCCTCCCTCAAAGCAGTAGAAGCAGGGAGAGTGAGACCAGCCATGTCTGACAGAGATGCTTCCTTTCCTCCCCTTCTTGAGGTGGTGTGGCCCCTGCAAGATCTTGGGGCCGCGGTTAGAGAAAATGGTGGCAAAGCAGGAGGGAAAGGTGCTGATGGCCAAGGTGGACATTGACGACAACACAGACCTCGCCATTGAGTATGAGGTATGAAACGGGTGCCAGCAGTGACCCTGGAAGCCCAACACCCAGACCCTCCAGCTCCCCTGCACTGCGGGGTGGGGTGGGTGGTCTGGCTTCATCCCCCTGCCCTGGACAGAAATACCAGTTAGAGGCTTTGAGGTTCTTGGTGTTCTTGCTTTAGGCATCAGGGCCACTGTGTCAAACCTTTCTAGACTGACCTTTGTGAAGGCCTAAAACTGCTCTGAGAAAGGAGTGGATGAGCTGGCCTCTGGGAGCTGCAGCAGCTCTAACTCTGAGAGCCTCGGACATGTCCCTCTCTCATGACCTCCCTTCAGGAGGATGCCCTTCTGAGATGTTTCAGGGCTTCCTTGGAAGGGTTGGATAAAAGAGTACGCACACCACTCACTCTTCCTGCCACTTCTCTGAACAAAATCTTGTATCATTTTGTAAAGACCATTCATTGATCCCCAGAGACAGATCTCCCCAAATGCCCCCTGGAGCGGCAGAGATTCAGACGACCATTGCCCCCTGCACAGTCAAGGAGCCCACCAGGAGCCTCAGGGTCCTGGGGGAGCTATCCCATGATAGTCTGTGTGTCTCCACTGGGCTGTGGAGGGACTGTGGGTAGGCCTGGGGCAGTGATCAGTATAGGGGGAAGCAACAAGCCGGGGGATCTGAGTCCCCGAGCTTCAGCCTGGTGGTTTGTTCAGGGCAGATGGCTGAGATCCCACATCCAGCAGAAGGATCCTTCTTGATTCCTCTCTCCCTCCCTGCTCAGTCTTTTATCTTCCCTTTTTCTGGTGAAATGAGATGAATCTCAGCTCACAGACCCAAAGCTTTCTGAAAATCATGTGATTTTGGCATTGGAAGAAATAGAGTCCAGATCTATGATTTCACTGAGGTAGAGAACCCTTGCACAAGTAAACGCCCTCTGCCAGTCTAGGTTGGCACCTTCTTTGAGATTTACAGCCTTAGAGAGTTGCAGAATTCACAGCTTAAGGGCTTACCCAAGAGTTCAGGTTGTCCCATCTCTGAGACTGACTATCCATTGCACCACATCTCTGACAGTTGGTGCCCCCAGCTTCTTCCTGATCTCACAGAGGGAAACTTAATGCCATTCAGAGAAGCCTCTTAGACGTGAGGGTTCATTTCTGGTCATTAGGAAGGTCTTCCTTCAGCTGAACTGAAATCGGCTTTCCCCATAACTGCCCATTGCTCCTGGTTCCTCCCTCTCAGACCAGGCTGAGATGCATGATTAACATGTTAAGCAGAGTTCCTTGATTTCTGGGATTTAGGTGCATTTCCACAGACTCTCCTAGATCTTCCCTCCTCCCCCTCCCCCCATCCTCAGATACATTCATTTATTCTCTGAGACCAAAGCCCACTCCCCTGCCCCCACAATTGATGTAGCCCTGGCCAACTGCCCAACTTCAGATTTCACAATCCTCAGCAGATTGGGGGGGGAGGGCAGAGCAGAGGGGAGGGAGGCCCCCTCCAAGCTTTGGAATGTGCATACATTCTTTGCCTTGTGTTTCAGCATGCCCCCTGGGCTCCAGGCTGTCCTGACTACACATAGCCCACATCCCTCAAGTGTTTCTTGCTTCCAGAACCAGTCCCTTTCTCATATTTTCTCTGAATAAAGCAACAACTTCTTTTCTCTTTGTTATTCCTGTTGTCCTGCCCTTTGCCCTCTCCCTCCACTTCCCTTGGTTTTGGAATTGGTGAAATTGCCTTTCCCAACTCAACAGGACTCTGTTGTGGCTGGTGGCCAACTAGAGATAGGAGCAGAGAGAACCTGGGCTGCAGGCAGATTTAAGATCCTGATCGTTCCCAAACTTCTCCTTACCTTCAAGCTTTGAGCTGTTCAAAGCCTTCCTTTTACCCAACATAGACTAACTACTTAGGATCGTCTTAAAAGGGTTGATCCAAAGCCCAGACTTGTTTTCTCATCATAGATCATCAGAAAAGAGAAATCTCCCAGTCCCCACACTCCTTCCTCGCCACCCCACACACATACTTTTTGTGATGTCGGTGTAGGGATCACTGGACAGGGCATACTCCCTTCACAAGGCCATCTGGCAGCTCAGCTCTGACTGTGAGTGTTAGAGCGTGTTGGGGGCTGCCCGGGCTCACACAGCCCAAAGCTGCTGACATAGGACTTCTGGGACCTCTCTCCACAAGGCCAGGCACTGGCCCGGGCCATCATGGTTTCTTCTGAAGTTTGTGTTGTGACTGTGGAAAGCCTCTGCTCCTCCTCCCTGTGGAAGAGAGTGCTAGCTGTGGCTCCTGCTTCCCAAGCCCCTAAGTGTCACAAGAACATTTGTCATCGCCATCTTAGGTGGAGAGAGCCCAGGGATTGGTCCCATTTTCCAGAATAGGAAACTTGAGATCTCTGGTAGGTGAAGGACTTGCCCACCAGCGCTTGATGCTGGGTTTCTCTTAGCCCCCTCTCCATTATACCAGGATGCCTCTGGTCCCTCTGGATCTAGGGATTGTGAGCCAGATGCGCAGGGTTTGGATGGGTCTCCCTGTTCTGCCCCTTACCCAGAGTGGAGCCCAGTCCTGCAGAGGAAGCTGTGGTGGAAGCTTTGGGGCCATCCTGAGCAGGGCAGGGCCCATGCAGGGATGAGGGGGCTGCAGCCACTTTTTTAAAGTCCCGGAAGTGCTACCCGGCACTGCCTTCTCTTCTCAGCAGAGAGCCTCAAGCAGGAGAGAGAACAGAGGTGGGATTGCAGGGGACTGGCCTTTTCTCAGTTGTAGTAATTCCTACGAGCCCTCCTGTTCCAAGGGTGTTGATAAAGTACATGCAGCTGTTCGTTTGGAAAAGACATGAGATTTAGTGTTCTACTTCCCACTCATTGCTCTGCAAGGACCCCATGTTGATCTCAGACCTTGCTTTCAGTCGGATGCTGCTTCTGTGTTCTTGTGCTAATTCAGCTCTAGCTAGGGTCTGTATTAGAGCACTCGGGATGGGTGGGTACACCCCGCAGGGCTGCAGTTAGAGCTCTGTGCCCAGGGCAGCAGGACAGGGCTGACCCCTGAACCCAGTTGCAGGGAAGTCTCATTAAGGGCTAAGTGTAGAGCACTAGTGGTTGACATTTCATCACTTCCTAGAGCAAACATGCTGCCCCATGATGCTCATCACCTGTGGAGTAGTCTGGGAAAGACTGATTGGCTGAGGAAGCCGAATCTGGGCTAGGGTGACTAAGCAGGCGGGAGAGGCTGGGCTCTGAGCTTGCATCTTCTTCCTCCAGGCTCAGTGGTCTCCTCTCCCTGCAGTTAATCAGGTCTTGGGCTGGGTTTGTCATTAATTTTTATTTACTTATTTCTTTTTAGTTTTCAGCATTCATTTCCACAAAATTCTGAGTTATAGATTTTCTCGGCCTTGGTCTGTTTTAAGTGATCTCAGTGCCCGGGGAATGTGAACGATTGGGTTCTGCCAGCGTCCCCACCTGGCATTTCAGGCGAGAGCTTTCCCACCCGAGTGACAGAGTAGATTGAAGGATCGTGTCTAGTCAGTTTTTCCTTCAGATGCCAGTGAGCAGGGAAATGACTAGCTCCAGACCTGGATTGGAATGGAGACTATCAGAGATGGAAGCCTGGCCTTGGAGGCCGGAGGGCCTGAATTCGATTCCCACTCCTGCTGGTTACTAGCCGTACAGTGAGGTTATATGAAGCGGCGCCTTCCATCGACCAGTCCCGTGTTCCTGGAGCCTTAGGACGCAGAATCTTAGCTCTTCACATAGGAAACCGAGGCCCCAAGAAGGGGCAGAGGAGATCATGTCATGACAAAGGCACAGGGCCATCCCCAGGACCCCCGCCCCGTCATCTTCTGGATACCCTGGAGGTGGTCACCATCCTCACGTTTGACTATAAATCACAGGATCTCCTCTTTGGAAGGACTTGGGTCTTCAGCCCTTGTGGTCCCTTCTCCAGGAGGAGCTGGGGGAGAGGTCATTGACTGCCTCAGACTACCACTAGAGGGTGCCCAAGAGCAAGCCAGTGAGCCCACTGAGAACCAAGCTTGAGACATGTCTCCCTGGATCAGCATCTGCAGCCTTTTTTGGTCATTGGTTGTGCAGGGAAGAGGGGTGGGGCACGTGCAGCCTTCTTGGCACTTTAAGTGCCCACCCACCCAATCATGTGCTTGGGAGAGCTCTGTGAAGCCTAGAATGGAAACAGCAGAGGGGTGGGGTTGGGGGCCTGAGGATGGCCAACACTGCCTGGGACTTCAGAGCCTTTGTGCTCCCCCCAGCTCTTTGGGGTTTCAGGCCCTCCCTCCTCGAAGACTTGGCTAGTCTCAGCTGCCTCCTCTGTATTTTGGGATTGCTTTCAGTTAATGTGTAAGAAGTAGAGTTAGCCATGTTTCAAAGGATTAGGCAAAAGTTGTCCCAGCCAAAGAGTAGGCTCAAGGCCTCAGCCTGTCCTGGGCGATGGCTGTTTGGGATGTCTTTCTGCCCAACAGTTGGGCCATATTCCATCATTCAGGTACCTCACAAACAATCATGGGGCTTTGGGGGGCTTTCCTGAACATGAGTAGTCTAAAAACTTTCCCAACCAAACGCACCTTGTCCTGTGGTTTTTTATAAAACTGGGCAAATCACAGGACACCGAGGTGATATTGTTGAATAAACGTGCTAGGATTTAGGCATAGAAACGAGTGTTTTCCCTTATCTCACCAAGGTTACCGTTGTTCAGTTTGGGGCCTCCTCTGGGTTGACCAAGGTCATTTCTGAGATTGTAAGGACCATGCTCCTAAGCTTGAAGCGCATTCTTTGGAATACCCTTGGTAGGCTCCAGTCTTTGCCTTTTGAGGGATTACTAGGTATCACAGGTTTGTTGGGGAAAGTGGGAATCCAGCTGATTACAGCCCTGGGTCAGAAAAGAGGGATGACTGTAATGAGGCTGATTTTTACATACGGTTCATGGGCTGCCTTGGAGGAGGAGGAGGCCCCAGACTTCAGCTGTGTCACCTTCATGAAGTGATCACAGAGCCTCCTTGAAACATTAAAATTCCCACTATGTGAAAGGCGGCATTGGAGCAGACGCTGGGTATATACAGAGATAAAATCTCATAGTCCTTGCCCTCCAGCAGCTCACAGCTGAGTTCTTTACCTGAACTGCATGAAGCTGTTTTTAAAATATTTTGATGACTAGTTCAGCATCACTGGTTTCCTTTGTGTGCCTCAGTATTTATTCTGAGCAGGGCTCCACAGGCCTTTTCTTCAGCCTGACCGCCCAAGGGTCCAGGGCACACATAGGTCTAGCAGATGGTTTGGAAGGGCACCGTTCGCCTGAATGTCTAACTCCTAAGGTATTTAACTCATCTGCTTACTTCGCACCTACTACATGTGTGAGGGAAAGCAAACGTTCCCGTTGGGCCTTTTGTTCTTCAGCATGCAGGCTCCAGAAAGGCAGGTTTGTGTCTCTTGTAGCTACCTTATGGATCTCACAGTAATAGCTTGAGAATGTGTAGCACGCCGCCGCTGGCCAAGGCATTATTTGGATCTTCATAACAACCTAGTGAGTTAGGAGGTGACAGTGTTGTCTCCGTTTTACAGATGAGTCACCTGAAGCTCAGGAAGGTACAGGGATTTATAGAGGGTCGTGTAGCTAGTAAGTGACAGGGCCAGGGGTGCTGCTCTGGGCCACGCCACCACCTAGGCAGCTGTGTGGGACCAGGCGCACCATCTCAATGAAAGCCTTGCCTGGGTCATTTCTGTATGGCCGTTCTTCTCCGTTCCCAAGGAGCCTCACTGAATCTTCCTTTTCCTCGCTCCTCTAACACCCAGGATTTGGGAAGACTTTTCTATGGATTCCTCATCCAGCTTTGAATTCTAGGGTCTGTTTTGGTTCCCAGTGATGATCTCTACTTCTGTCACTCTGACCTCACATTATACAGCCTACAGAACATCAAGAAAACTCAGTCAAGTACTGCACCAAGGTCTTTGAGCCCTGTCTGCATTCTCTCCCCCATCCCCCATCCTGCAGCTATTTTTTGTAGTGGGAGTTATTTTCATCTCTGCTATGCCTTTGGCCAAACCACTGGGTGATGAGTCAGAATGTGGTTTTTTCAGGGGGAAGGGTAAATCCTGGGAGTTTGAATGGAAAGTATTTTTCCACTGGGGAAACCCCAGAGCTCAGAGATGTTCTTGCCCCAGTGGCACTTCTCAAAGGAAGGAACCTCATTCTGTTCCAGCCCTGGTGGTAGCCTTGAGCATTGCTGTCCTAGAGAGCCCCAGCACTCTCCACCCCATAGCACTCTTAGCCCCCCAGACTAGGAATCAGCAGGCATTCTCTGGCCTTGAAATAATGTCATCTCCTCTATCCCCCCTTGCCCCCACCCCTTCCAGGTTTCTGCTGTGCCAACTGTGCTGGCCATCAAGAATGGGGACGTGGTGGACAAGTTTGTGGGCATCAAAGATGAAGACCAGCTGGAGGCTTTCCTCAAGAAGCTTATTGGCTGCTGAGCTGGGCCTGCTTCTGTTCCCCTGAGGTCCTCCTAGAAGAACTCTAGTCCTTTCCAGTCCCTACCTGTCTAGCCCCTCCTTGGCCCATCCTGCATCTTTCTGGGGAAGGGTTCTTCATCTCTAAACTTGGGAACCAAGAGCATTTCCCAGTGATGTGACTTCAGAGGGCTGGTCCTTAGGGAAGTGGTGCTTCTGCTGACCATGGGAGAGAGGGCTGGGGATGGGGGCTTGGAGTGTTGTCGATCTCCCGTGCTTGATCCCTACCACCAAGCCCACCCTAACCTAGGCCCCAGAGGAGACTGGAGAGGGACCGGTTTCAGCAGGACTGCTTAATAGTAGGGTCACCCTGTTTTGACTGTGAAATTTTTATCCTTGTGCTTTATTACAGAGGCTCTGTGACCCTGTGCCTGACCTACTTGCCACATTTTCTCCTCTGATGCTGTTTTGTAAAAGAAAAGAGAGAGTTATACATACATATGTATATGTACATACATGTATATGTATGAGGAGTTCTCTCATTTTTTTGTAGGTCTGTAATAAAGAGAGCTTTACTGATCACTTCTACCTACCTCTGTGAAGAACAGACCCCGTGGTACACCCTGAAATTTCCTAGTGACCATCAGCATCTATGAGAGACTCCCCTCGCTTCCCCTTTCCTTTCCAACTCACTACAAGGGGGTGAGAGCAGGAGCTGGCCCTGGGGAGGAGGGGAGGAGCTCTGTAAAGCTCTTTAGGCTGGATGAGCCCTAAAGCCCTGCCTTAGCATCAGAGTCCTCCAGCTTTATGAGCGGGAGGTGTGACTGTGGACTAATCAAACAAATAAAACTAGGGCTAAGCAGCAGAAACACTTTGCATCCTTTTGGAGCGATCCACTTTAACCCTTTCTTGGGCTGGCCTCTAGTCTTTGTTTCCTTATCTGGTTGGTTTCCTGCCTTGTTTACAAAAGTATGCAGCATCCCCCCACCCCTTCTTTTCCCCCTCTCTGCTTCCTTCATTAAATCGAGACAAGCCCACCACCAATGGCCTTGCTTTCTATCTCGGTTTGTTGGTCGCCATCCCTTCCCCTCCCGCCTTGGGAGGTTCTCTAATGAGATCTATCTGGCCTTGCAGTGAACCTCACGAGGGACCCCTTCCAGGGCAGACAGACTTACTTGGGGGGCCCCTGCTGCCCTCCAGTGAAGCTGGCTTCTAGTAATGGAGAGCACTTATTCTCAGAGCATTGGGCTGCTGCTGCTGCAGCCCAGAATATCACAGACCGAGACCAGGAAGAGACATGAATTAGCCAGCTCCCTGAAGAGATTGGCCCGTGGTCATAGAAGTAGGGAGTGACAGGGGCAGGATCTCTGTGAGGTACTTTCCATTCCACTTGCCTGCTTATCTGATGTTCACCCTTGACTGAGTTACAGGTGGTTTTTATTTTAGTTGCTTATGGGTGGGAACTGTAACAGTTCATAATAGTATTGGCCTTGGAGTCAGACCTGACCTTGGATCCTGCCTCAGATGCCACCTGGGTGACCCTGGACGAGTCACTTCACTTCTGTCTGCTTCAGTTTCCTCGTGTAAAGTGAGGGGGTTGGACTTGAATCTCTAAGGTTTCTATCAGCTCTAGATCTATGATCCTGTAAACTGTGGTGCCAAGAATGTAACTGAAAATTGTGTGCCCAAGTCTAATTTTTACCTAAGGGACACCATAGAATGGGGGGGGGGGGGGCGCATGCTCTAAATGGTTTGCAAATGGCTGTTAAGATTCTAGGGTCATCATGGAACCTCTAGAGAGAACTACAGTATAGAAAGTTTAGGGAGGGGAAAAGCCAGCAGAAGCTGTGTTGCATAGACGCTGGAAGAGGAGCAAGGTCAGCTCTAGCTTCTAGCCCAGTCTTAAGCCTGTAGGGGAATGACCAGGGCAAAGGATCCCAGGCCATGAAGGAGCCTATAGTTCTGTCCCTCTGAACCAGGAGTTTTCTAGGTGACAGAGTGCAGCAGTACTTTGAATCACCAAATGGGGCAAGCCCACAGATGTGTTGGCCAGACCTAAACCCAGATCAGGAAGTCGCAAAACAGACCAAGAGGGCAGAAATCAAATTGTGCTTTGGGTCAGACCACTTTAAGATCACTGAAAACTTGTAAGTCTGCAGCTTGAGCTGTCCCTGAGAACCTGAAATAAAACATCAGTAGAAGAGAAATGAAGATGCTGGAGGAAAAAAGAAAAGAAATGAGAGCTATGGAAAAAAGATTTAAAAAGGAAATTAACATCTTTGAGTTACAAAACCTTGCCCGAGCAACACACTTTTTGAAAATTTGGGTGGACCAAATAGAAGCTAGTGACTTAAAGCAACAAGAAATGCCAAAGTCAAAAAGCTGAGGAAAAAAAAAATAGAAAAAGTATCTCATAGCAAAAATATTGACTTAGAAACAATGAAGGAGAGATCATTAAAAGATGAGTAGATTACCTCGGTCCTCACCAAAAAATAGCCTAGAAACCATATTGTAGGAAATTGTAAAACTGCCCAGATCTCTTAGAATCAGTTCAATGTAGATAGAATCCATTGGTCACTTCCTGAAACCCCAAAATGAAAACTAAGACCAGTAGAGCCAAAATCCAGAGTTTCTGGATCAAAGGAAAAATACCACAAGCGACCAGAAAGAATGAATTAAAATTCTGAGAATCTTGTCAGGATTACAGTTTAGCAGGGACCGTTGTAAAGGAGCGGTGAGCTTGGAACATGATATTCCAGAAGGCCAAGGATATAGTCTTACAACCAAGAACTAGTGAAACTGGGTATAATCCTGTTTCGGGGAATGGGGGTAGGGATGTGCTAGGAGATGAGAGGAACACACCTTTAATGAAATAGAGGATTTTCAAACATTCCCGAAGAAAAGACCAGAACTGTGGGTAAGCGCTAATACTGAAGTTGAAAGAAACGTGATGGAACAATCATAAAGCTACATGTATCCCCTTCAGAACTTTGATCATGTGGAAAATGTAGACTAGATACAGAGTTGGGGAGTATTTCTGTTATGTCTTAATCTTCAAAGAAGAATGGGAAGGTAACAACTATTAGCAGTGACCATGTACTTTACAAATATTATTTCATTTGGTTCTCACAACAACCGTGGGAGGGAGGTGCTGTTACCATTCCCAATTTTACAGTTAAGGAAACTGAGGCAAATAGGTTGTGACTTGCCCAGGATCACATGGCTAATATGTGTTGAGGCAGGATTTGAATTCAGGTCTTCCTGACTCGAGGCCCAGCACCGTGCCACCTAGCTGCATTAGTAGAAATGGGAAAGGAGAAGATGCTGCAAAAAGAGGGAAGGAAGCAGAATGGGGAAATTATCTCATAATTGGAGGGTACAAATAGAAATCTATACAAAGAGGAAGGAGTGTAGCATGTATGTGACACCTGAACCTCATTTTCGTCTGAACTGGTCAAAGGAGGGTACAGAAGGTGCAGAAATACATTTCACTCAATGGGGCAAGGGAGAAGGAGGAGAGAAATAGGAAAGAATGGGTCCAAAGCAAAACAAACTCTAATGATGTACAAACATTAATAGCAGTTATTTCTGCAGCGGCAAAAGATTGAAAATGTAGTGCCCCCAAACTGGGGAGTGATTGAACAGGTGACAGCATGTGACTGATGAAATACCATTATGCTTTTAAAAATGGAGATGGGATAGTTTCAAAGAAACCTGGCAATACCTGTATGAAGTGAGGGGGAGTGAAGTGGGCAGAATCAAATTGGGAAAACAATTTACACAAGATGACAGCAACATCCTAAAAACAACTCGAAAAGACTTAGGAGCTCTGATCAGTACAGAGAACTCCTGAGGAAACATGTCTGTCATCTCTAGATACGGAGGCAGGCGATAGACTGAGATCACACATGGAGACTTTTTTTGACATGATCAATGCAGAATTTGTTTTGTTAGACTATACACATTTGTAACAGAGGTCTTGATATTCTCCTTCAGTGAGGGTGGAGGAGTGGAAAAGGGAGAAGACAGATTTTTGCTGATTGGGAAAAAAAATAGGAAGAGGAGGGAATGTACTGGAATGTGGTCAACAACCATTTTTGACCTCTATCTAGTACCGTGAGTGAGGTTAAAGAGTCTCTAAGGGGACCACAGGCAGGCCTGAGAAGTGAAGAGGACAGAGAGAAGGTAGAAAAGAGAGGGAGCTGCAGACAACTGACCCCTATTGTCCCGTACAAGCCTGTATGAAAGGGTGCTGCCCAAGCCAAGCCAGAAGGGAGAGTCTGGCTATTCAGTTTCTCTTGGGATAGAGAACCTCAGGATTCTGTTTAGACAATCCTATTCTGTCCATGCCCCCCTATGAATTGGCTGCTGGAGCCTCCCGGTGTTTGCCCAGGTCACTTGGGAGTATGCCTACCTGAGGAGGGGAGGGGATAAGGGGCTGGGCCAGAGATTGGCCCAATGTACTCTGCATAGTGAGCCTGACTCAGGGAGTGGCATGCTTTACTAACAGACACTAACAAAATTTATTATTGAACAACTCCCTTTTTCTCTGGTATTTAACTCTCAAGCATCCTATGAGTTAGTGCAGGGGTTAACCCTTTATTACAGATGAGGAAACTGAGGTGCCACGAGTCTTGCCTAGGGCCACACAGCTAGTAAACTGCAACACCAGGGTCTCCTGCCCTGCCCCTCTCCATGCCCACTGCTCTCCACACCACACGACATGCCCCTCCCAGGGGCCATCTCCACTCCTCCTGATCTCTGTCTTGCCCCTGCACCCAGATGGCTCTGGAGGAGAAAGTGAGGCCAGTGACTCTGCACAGCCTGCCTCATTGAAATCCAATTCACTTGCAAGTCCTGGCATCACCTTCCTGATGTCATGGTCCTCTCTGAGAACGGGAGAGACAAACAACTACCCCTGCCAGAGTAAAGCAAAGGCAGCAGCCTTCCTTAGATGGAGACGAAGCTTAAGGTCAAGGGTAGCTGGTGATTGTTGCATGTATCCCCAGAGCCTGACCAGTGCCGTGCACACGGTGGGTGCACCGAGGCTTGTTGGGAAGGACTGTGCGTCTCAAGGATAAGTCATGTGGAACGAGGCAGCCCTGTGCTAGCACCCTGTCATTCTCTGGGCCTCGGTGTCCTCATCTCTAAAGGATGGACTAAATGGAGCCCAAGCAAGGTCCCTTCCAGCTCTTAGCCCAAAGATCTTGGGGCAAACAGCTGGCCCCTTTTAGAGTCCAGATTTGGGGGGAAGGGGTATCTAGAAGAGGTTTGTTTTCTCCCTTATTCAGCCTTACAATTGTTCTGATGAAAAGAATCTGATGAGCTTGTTATGATGAAGGGGCCAGACTAGATTCTTTCCAGCTCCAAATCTATGATCTGTTTACTCTGGCAAGACCTCCGTTTTGGATGACCGGACACAATCAGGCTATTTCTAAAAGTTATTGCGTTTACTCTCTGAACGGGGGTATCCACGGCCATAGGGGAAGAGAGCAGAGGATTTAAACAGGAAGGGACCTCAGAGGTCAACTAGTCCAACCCCTTCATTTGCCCAGAGATGGGGGTGACTGGTCCAAGGTCATACAAGGTCCTGAGCCTCCTTTGGCACATCAGATCCCAAACCTTGGTCAGGTGGGTTGTTCTGCCAAGCAGGAGGACTGGAAGGGATGTACACATACAGGGACAGAGTGCTCTGGGAATACCCTCTAGCTCCGGTGCCCAGGGAGACTACTGGGAACATCCCCATCCTAGGACAGAGTGAGACATTGGAATAAGGGAAGGCTTTGCTCACAAGGTGAGCTGAGTATCAAAAGCAGAGAGGGAACATGCATTGTTGGGGACACTGAGGCAGAGTCCCATCCTGAAAGGGTCCCAAGTGATTGGGATTCTGAATTCAAGATTTGTCTTTGGCCAAATGTAGGCCCACTTACAGGAAGGGGTGGTATGGCAATGGAGGAAGAGCTCAGACTTGGAAACATGGAGACCTAAGTGTGAAACCTGACTCTGCTGTTATTCACTGTTTAAGTAGGTAGCCTCTCTGACCCTCAGTTTCTTCATCTGTGAAATGGAGACAATCATCCTGGTACCAACTCCTTCTCAGGGGTGCTCTGAGGGAAGCACTTTGTAAATCTTAAAGCACCATGGGAATGTGAATCCTAGTTATTAAGGGACTGCGTGCCCATCTCTGAAGGTGCCAGAGGCTAGGTCAAGATCTGCTGTTAGTGATTTAAGCACATTCATCCTACCAATCTCTCTCTCTGTCTGTCTCTCTAACTCTCTCTCTCCTCTTCTCTTTCTCTGTGTGTATGGGGTGGGGGTGGGGAGTTGGCTTCCCAGCATTCCCTTCTGCTAAATCCCATAACCCAGTGCCCACCCCATGGTTTCCCAATGACCCCCATGCCTCAGGAAGCTTCTGATATGACTAGGTGGGGGCCTTGGACTGGATCTGACCCAAAGAATATTGTTTTGGTCCATCTGCTGCTGCTATGGCCGGATGCTGTTGGACAAACAGATTCCAGGCAGTGTTTTGACTGGTTCCTTTCTGTTTCCCGGAACCCCAGCTCTGGACATGGCTGTGAACTCTGCAGCCATGCAGGAAACCCCTCAGTCAGTGTCAGTCTGGTCCCCCTGCCCCATCCTGCCCCAGCTGCCAACTTCAGTAGCATCCTAAGCCTCACTTGCCAAGGCAGGCTGGGGGTCCACAGCTAGTAATTGTGGCATGAGCTACAGGGAGGAGGCCAAGGTCACCATGCCAGACTCTTTGAAGGAATAGAGCAGAGCATTGAGCTGGTGCCGGACTGGTGCTGGGCCTGAACCTGACCCTGCCTGGTCAGAGAAGAGAGGGAAAGAGAAGGTGGAGGAAAATTGAGGAGCACCTTGGGGGGCCCAATCCTCTCTCAAGGTTTGAGGTATTGGAGCTGTTTCCTTCCTTGATTTTGGTGGGCACTTTAATGAGTTCATCTCCTTCCAGTCTTCTGGGCCTTCCATTAATTAATCAATCAATCAGCAAACATTTATTAAGTACCTACTATGTGCCAGATCCTTGACACCAGAAGAATGATCATGGTTAAGCTGTCTCACTTATATATTCAACAACTCTCCCTAATTAGGAAATACCAAGCTCCCAGATAAGAACCATCCTGGTTGAACCAAGGGAGGCGCACCATCCCTTATGGTTCTGTCTGATTGAAACTCTGGTCCCAATGCCCAGAAATCTCCCAACCTTTACTCCCTGGTTCTGGAGCCCAGCATACTTCTAGGGAGCCAGTAACCTATGTGAACCTTGGGAGCAGTTGGGGATGATCTCACCCTAGGGGAATTCCTGTTGGAATTCACCAGTCTGTCCTGGTCTGCTGCTTCTGGCCTTGCCTGGCCAGGCCCCTTCTGGTTCACTGTCTTCACTATCAGACCCTCAGGCTGGCAATCGCCCAAGCAATCATTCATTTTTTCATTCTACCAGGTCTTAGATGATCTGCCCTGTGGAGTTGAGGTGCCCCACCTCAAACTCATTTTACAGAACTGATACTTCCTACCTTTCCAAGCCTGCATTTTTTAGTTAAAAACACCTTCCTTCTCAGCACCTAGGCTGACATGTCAGTTTGGAATCCTAGCTGTATCACAAGGCCCTTACAGACCTTCTCCCGAGGGCCAGTCCCCTTCACACTCCTTCTGTGCGTGTGCTCTCTCTTATCCAGCAGCAAATCTGTGGCCAGGTGGACTGTCTTTCAGGCCGTCCACACCTCTTCTTAACTCTGGTCTGTCTCCCTTCTCATCCATCCTTTGTCTCACTCCCCAAAGAATCTTCCCAGTCCTCCCCTATGGTCAAGCCACTCCTCTGTGGAAGACCCCTCGTTCAGCAAACTAGAGCATGACCTCCTCCTCCCAGAATCCAAGGCCTTCCATGCTTCACACTGGAGCCACTACCCTCCCCCATTTTCATCTTGGCCTCCCTGGACAAATTGTCAACAGCCCTTCTTCCTTCCTCCCCCTCTGCCTCCCCTTCTTCCTTCAAGGCCCACTTCATGGGTCACCTCCTCCAGAAGCTTCCCTGATTAGCCCCCACCCCCCAACCTCTGGCCTTCCTCCTGGGCCTGCCTGTTTTCTCTTGCATCACTGGACACAGTCTTCACACCTCCTCTTTCAGAGTGTAAGCTCCTCAAGCACAAAGACGTGGCTATTTTTTCTTTGTATTGCCACCTCCTAGTTCAGCGTTTTGTATATAGTAGGTCCTTAATAAGTGCTTGCTGAATACTAACAACAGAGCTGGGTTCTCCAGACCATGCTCATCCCCACCAAGTTGGAAAGGCTTGTAAGGGACTGCGTTTGTCATCTGAGGCCCAACCAAGCTAAATTTGAAAAGGTGTGGCATCGAAAGTTTAACCACTAGGGGACAGTTTCTTTTTTCGGTGATGGTGAGGAAGGAGTGTGGTGTTTGAAAAGACTGAAGGATCCGGGTTCGAATCCCAGAGCTGCCTCTTTACCAACTGTGACTTTGGGAAAGTCCTTGGGCCTTGATTTTCTCATCTTTAAAATGAGGGGCTTCGATTAGGAGCCTCTGAACGTCTCTAGCTTGAAATCTAGGCAGCTAGTCACAATCACAAAGATTATTCTATCAGGATGAAACTAATAATCAGAGAAATGAAAGTATGTTTGTCCCTGAGATACTGATTAGTACCCATCAGATTGGCAAAGTATTTACAATACAAAACTTCAAGGCTGGCAGGGCTGTATAGAAACTGGCTACAATATGATGTTGGTGACATTTTTAATAGAGGGAAATAATCAAGGATTAAGAAAAAGAACGAAAAATTCCGAGCTAGAAGGGACTTTAAGGGCCACCTGGTCCAATTACCCTATTTTATAGATAACAATAATAGCTAGCATTCATATGTTACTATAACTGTAATAATATTTAGATGGCACTTTAAGTTTATCTCATCGGATCTTCACAACAACCCTAAGAGGTAGATGCTATTAGCCCCATTTTACAGATGAGAAAATTGAGGCTGAGAGAGGTTAAGGTCCTTGCCCAGGATGACAAAGGTAGGAAGTGTCGGAGGCAATTTCTGAACTCGAAAACCCAGCTCTGTGTCTCCACGGAAGAGTAAGTCCTCCCAGAAGAGTAAGTGACCCAGGCAGGATTCCCACACAGATTCTCTGACTCGGTCTGGCAGGGGCCACTGCATCTCTAGTGAGCAGAGAGAATTCACTTTACTTGATCGTATGTCCTCCAGACCCAATGTGGGTCCCTGCAGTGAATCTGAGACCAGAAGTCTTTCAAGATTGTTTTCATTTACATTTTCAGAGATGTTGTATATCTTGTTCTCTTGTCTCTGCAGTCTTTGACTATACACATTAAAAACCAAAACTGTAAACAAGTTAGGGAAGTTTATGTTTTCTGTATACAATAACTTGTTTTATTCTCATTTGTGTGTTTGAATATTTGTATTTGATGGTTACTAAGTTTATAATAAATATGAAAATAAAATTGAAGACTGTCTCCCCAGGCATAGAAGGCCTGTGACCTGTACTGAGGAGGGGGTGGGGAGGCAGCTGCCCCCACACTCAGGAAATCATAGCTCCTGAAAGTTCTGGGTGTCAGTGAGGCATTGATTCAAGAATAAGGGAGACAAAGCAGAGGATGAGAGCATGTCAGTAACTCCCCAAGATGGGGATCCCCTCAGGAGCAAACATGACTGCAGCCTGGGCAAGAGGTCACGCTCCAGAGTGGTCTGTCCTTCCCCCATCCATGACACCCGCTCTAGGGACATAGCATGGCAAGGCAATGCTGAAGGGCCCTTGCCTGCCTCTGCTTACAGACTGTAACTTGGACCTGCACATTCTTCACTCCAGCAGGATGGAGTCCACCTGTTTCTGGTCCAGACCTGTGATTTCATGGGTATATGGAACTCTCGGTGTAGAAACTCCCTTCACAAAGGCAGATCCACAACTATGGTCCTAGAGAGTTGCCTAGGGGGAACTGAGAGGGTCAGATGACCTGCCCAGGGTCACACTGCCAGGATGTGTCAAAAATAGGATTTTAAGCCCGGTCTTAGACTCCAAGGCTACCTCTCCATCACACTATGATGCTTGTCAACATGCTGCTGCTGCTCCTTTGGAATCTGTTGAGGACAGTTCTAGAAGCAGGAAATATATTTAGTAAGAGGCAAAATGAGTAGGGCCGCCAGTGCTTTTAGTCAGGGCACTCAGATGCAAATCCTGACACGTTCATCCCATCACAACCACAAAGCCTCTATGGAGCAGTGACTGAAAAGCCATTTGTCACATGCCAGGCGCTGTGCCAAGTGGTGGGGATAGAAATGTAGACGAGAAAGACAGCCCCTGCTCTCAAGAAGCTTGCATTCTAATGGGAAGAAAACACAGTGTCAGCCAAGGAGGACTGGTTTGGAAAATGATGTCAGAAGGAGTCCCAGGACAATGGAATGACATGTCTTTTCCAGGAATAGTAGTGTTGATTGGACTGCACAGTTGGGTCAGAAAGGGAGTAGTTGGAGGGGTGAAGGTTACTCATGCTATGGAAACAGCTGGTGTCACAGTGGATTGTGTCTGGGCAAGAAAGGGTGCATGTTCACCAATCGAAGCCCCATCTTGTGATCCTGGGGCTGGATGAGGGCAGAAAGACTTGCTTTGCTCAATACTTAATTAGGAAGGAATGTAACCCTTAACCTTCAATGGCCATCTTCTTCTGAAACCTCATAGTGACATGGGATGTCCCTTGGAGATGGGGAACACAAGCTTAGGCTGACCCTACCACCAGGCTGGAAGAACTTTGAGAAGGAGCCTGGTCTAACTTTCATTTTGGCCTAGGGGAAAGAAGCTTCTCCCCAGAAGCTGGTCACTAGGTGGGGCATTGTGGGAGCCCACATGGAGAGCACCCACACAGATCCTGGAAGAATTAGGAAGCCAAGATCTCCAGACCAGATGTAGCACTGAACCTCCCCCAACCCTGAGACATCGCTCACTGTGGAGAAGCGAAAGGAGGAAAGACTGCAGAATCCCATACAATGCAGTGATCCATCAGCTTCAGGTGACAAAACAGGCTTCCTGCCTCTTGGCAGAGAGGTGGTGGACTGGGGGTGCAGGATGAGGCATATTCTTAGACACAGCCAATGTGTATATTTCCTTTCTTAATTATAAGGGAGGTCTTTTGGAGTTGGGGAAAGAAGTGATAGAGATACCCTAAAAAAAAAGTACATGAATGAAAAGGTTTTTAAAAGTATGCAGAGGTGCCAAAGGAAGTTCAGATGGGACACAGATTGGTGCCATCAGTCAGTCAGCAAGCACGGATTAAGCATTTCCCTGCGGCCAGGCATTGTGCAAAGTGCCTAGGATGGAAAGAAAGGCAAAAGATGGTACCTGCCCTCAAGGAGCTGGCGGTCTGATGGAGACAACAGGCCGCCACGGACAGACAGAATAGTCATGTGGTAAACTGGACATGTCTTGGAGGAAGGGCCCCGAAATTAAGGGAGATCAGGAAAGGCTTCTTGGATAACGTGAGACTCGAAGGAAGCCAGAGAAGCCAGGAAACAGGGGCGAGGGGGCAGAGCATTCCAGGTCTGGGGGAGTGTCGAGAGTGAGGACATGCAGCATCCTGTGGGAGGACCAAGGTCACAGGACATATCCGGGAATGGGAGGGGGGAAGGAAGATTAAACTTGGTGACTCTGCATACGGTCCTTTACCACACCTTCCCCCCCATCTCTATATATGGAAACACTCACACGTGTTGATGTTCTCCAAGTCTATAATAAAATAAGAGAATTTAAAAGAAAACCATAGAACAAAGAGAGCATCTCAGTTGCGTTGAAATAGAAAAAGTATTGCTGCCTCCTTGGGGAGAAAGGGAAGGAGGAGGTCTGAGGTCACTGGCCCCTGATGGAGCATCAGGAATGAGGGGGACTCATCATAGTCATGGTATTCAAATGGTTCCCATTTTACAGATGAGGAAAGAGCCCTACCCCACCCAGGCCAAGTGACCCTGTTAACAGGGGTCTTATCTAGCACTTTAAGGCTTGCAAAATAAAGGATCTCTTTTGATCCTTACTAAAGTTTGGTGAATTCTGTTCTCTAGCTAGTGAAACTGAAGCAGAGAGATTCAATGACTTTCTGGGGGGTCATGCGACTTTTAAGTGTCTGGGGTGGATTTCTAATCTGGGTCTTCTTGACTTAGAAGTCCATTAAAAACAAAGTACTGCTACATTTTGTTTTTACATCACCTTCATTTTCAAATATATCCTTTCTCCTCCCCCACTTGTCCCTTATAAAACAGAATAAAAGCAATTCAAAAACCCTAACCAACATCAACCCAGTCTTATGTCTACACTATTCCATACCCATAGGCCTCTACCTCTGAAAAGGAAGGGGGTGCCCTTTTCCTTCCAATGCTTTTGGCATTATGCCACTGCCATGCTCCCCACCCCTTTGGGTTTAACTGATTATGAGGCTATGATCTTTTGTTGGTTACTTTTCTGACTCATTTATACTCTGACTCATCACACTTTTCTCCTCATTTATAAAACAGTTATATAGTAGTTGCTCTGCCTAACTCGTGGGGTTGCTAAGATCCAATGATACACCCAGAGCCAGAAGGCACTTTGTTCTTTCTAATCAATAGTCTTGATTTCCCCACACCTGTGGAAATGACCCCCAATCAAATTTCCCAGTATCAAAGGGAAAAACCAAAAAAAAAAACCATTCCATTCTGTGTTATAAGTAGGGTAGTCATTCAAGAGAGAAAGCATCACAAGGTGCTTCTGTGTCATGATTTCAGTATCCAACTATGGAGTTTTAACCCACTCTTAGAACAAACCTGAAACTCACACCATTTAAAAGTAGCCACAGTGACTCAATGAGAAAGGCTTTTTAGAAAAATGACTGAGATAGCTAATTGAGAAGTTATTAGCAAAAAAAAACCCAATTACAAATGTAAACAACTTTTAAAATCAAGATGGAATCACCAGTTTTTAGGCGTATGAATTTGAAGGGGAAAAAAAGGTACATTCTGGCAACAGGATATGAAATAATTGTGCATAAACATTTAGACAAATCATCCAAATTCTGCCTTTCTTCCTGGAGGAAACACTCTGAAATAGTATTATGCTAAGATTGCTTGAGATAAATGACCTGGAAAAGGATCACAAAAATAAGCTGATGAAGTTTTTAAGATTATTATAAATCAGCATGCCCAAATGAAATATGAAATTAATATTATCACATATTCCAAGGCTTTCTGTTAATTAGTGTTAAAATTTGCTGTTATACTCTGACCTACAGAACCCAACCTTTCAATCTTGGCCCAAGCATGGGAATCTCAGTAATAGCAGTTCCATGACATAGAAAAAGCTAGCCATGCCATCCTAATGGACTTCTGTTATGTAATCCACACATGTTCTATTTCCATGATCCTCACCCCAGACTGTGAGCTTGGGTGGGGGGAAGTAGGAATTACTGAAGTCTATTCAATAAATCCACCATGCTACCATCCCTTCATGACCTTGTCAGCTATAGAAAAGAAATAATAATAGCACTGGATCAAAAGAGATCATTTATTTTGCAAACCTTGAAGTGCTAGATAAGACCCCCATCAATGGGGTCACTTGGCTTGGGTGGGGTAGGGCTCTTTCCTCATCTGTAAAATGGGAACCATTTTGGTTATGGATACCATGACTATGATGAGTCCCCCTCATTCCTGCTGCTCCATCGGGGGCCAGTGACCTCAGACCTCCTCCTTCCCTTTATCCCCAAGGAGGCAGAAATACTTTTTCTATTTCAACACAACTGAGATGCCCCCTTTGTTCTTTGGTTTTCTTTTAAATTCTCTTATTTTATTATAGACTTGTCATGAGCTGATGATAATCATGCTAAGCCCTCCATACTACAGGCATGAGATTATTCTACATGTATGGACATACCTCTAACTATATACCTGTAGGAATATTCACTTCATGTCATCCATGGCCTTCTTCACAATACAATTAAGAACATAAGTTTACTCTAGCATAACAGTGATCAATACAGTCTAGATTTTCTCACTATCAATTGATTTGTTGGCAAGTTTCTCCAATAAAACTAGCGTGTTTTTATTTGAAATGACATGGATAAGCATAAGAGTAGGCAGTTTTTAAAACCTGTGTTATGACAGGCTAGATTCATCTCCAGAAATGAGAAGCATTCGCCACTGCACGGCAGGTAGAGTCCAAGTTCGTTAACACTTGTCATTTAAGGAGAGGTTTGATCAGTCTCCACTTTTCTTAAGTAAACAGATGCACTAATTTCAAGTCCAATATTTGCCTTAAAAAAAAGAAAATGGGGATGAGAAATGCCATCATCCTTTTCTTGCAATCTTTGACCCTAAAAAAAGAGCCACAATTTAGTCAAATATCAAGAAAGTAAGAGAGTAGAGACTATTGCCCATTCTACAATGCCGGATTGTGGAGGTCATATAAACCTCAATCACTTACTGAAACTCGATTCCTTGTGCCAGAGGAAGGTCTTTACTGTAGTTGATGGTACAAGTAGATGTTCTCATATATTTTGCTTCCATGAATCACCACCTGACTCTGCCACCACCAGAATGCTTCTCACTTCCAAATGCACCTGCAATCTCAGCGCCACTTGCTGGAATGATGACATTTTCGATGCCACAGCTGGACCCTTTTAGCCCAAGCTATCAAAAGATTCTGTCCAAATCCTTTGTGAAGGTACTGCTTGAAAGACCCTGTTTTACTTCATTATTCCATGGATAGACCACTTCATTCATTCTTGAATTTTAAGACATGAAGGATAGGAGCAAACAGTCTTTCTATGCACAATGGGTGCATCATCTCCAAGACTGGTCCCAATTGTAATTTCCCAGGCGATCTATAGTCTTCCTACAATAGGCCACTTGACCATTTGTTTTCTCGCCTCTTCTACTGCACCAAGAAATGTTTACTGCCTCTTTGGTGTGGAGGGGCCCATAGAGAATATTTGGATCCCATGGATTTCCAATGCAAATTTGTACATGCGCCTTTATAAATTTACCCACAACTTCATCATGGATGCTTTCATGCAAAAACAGTCACCTGGCAGTTGCACATCTCTGATCTGCTGTCCTCACAGCTGCAAATAATAATTCAAGTCTGCATTCCCAAAAGCAAGAATGGCATTGTTTCCACCAAGCTCTAACAAACTTCTCCCAAATCTCTTCTGTACCATGACTGCCACCTGTTCTCCCACTTGGGTACTTCCTGTGAAGGACAGAAGGTCCATCCACTCATTTTGGGCCATTGCCATGCCAATATCTGCCCTGCCATATGTCATGGAACAGATCGCACCAAGTAGGTTATTATCTTTCGAAGCTTTGGCCCCATTATCTTGGTGACAGCTATGCTAATGAAAGTTGTTGATGTCCCTTTCCAAAGGCAAACATTCCCGAAGATCAGAGCAATGGCATTGTTCCAGCCAAACACAGCCACTGGGAAATTGAATGCAGTGATGATGCCAACTAGGTCCAAAGGATTTCATTGTTCAATGAGGGCATGGCCTGGTCTTTCTGAGACCAAAATGTGTCCTCTGATCATTCAAGACAAGCATAATCACAGATATCTGTGTACTCCTGAATTTCCCTAATGCCTCCTGCTAAGATTTTTCCCATCTCCAAAGATGCCAAGTTTCCTTAGATCTGAATCTTCTGACACAAGTCTTCACCAATCTGTTTTACTATTTCTCCTCATTCAGGAGCTGGCATATCTACCCATATTTTCCAGTCTTCTTTGGCCTTTGTTAGTACTCCTTTATAACCTCCCAGGCTGACCTGATAGACTCTTGCTATAAGTTTAGCTGGACACCAGGTTGTAATAACTTTCCCTCTCCCTTCCCAGGTACCATTATACATGCCTTCATTTTCTTCTTTGAGCCCCAGCTCTTTCAACGAGGCACAATGGGGCTGATGGAGCAGCAAAGTAGACAGACAGAATGGTAGCATAATGAAAGATCTTTCAATCTTCTTCCTTCCTATAATGATTTACAGAGAAAGAATAAAGGTTAGGAACAGTATAATGGCTATCAAGAACTTTGTAACCTTGGGGTAGCTAGGTGGCACAGTGAATAGAGCACTGGGGACCTGAGTTCAAATCCGGCCTGAGACACTTAACACAAAAACTAGCCGTGTGACCTTGGGCAAGTCACTTAACCCCAAATGCCCCTCCAAAAAAAAAGGCATAAGAACTTTGTAACCTACTGGGCACTATCCATATATGTTACTGCTGCTACTGCTGCTGCTGCTACTACTACTACTGTTGCTACTACTACTACTACTGTTGTTATGTCAGGACAAGTGCCACCCTATTTCCTACCAGGGTTGGCTTTCTCTTAGAGGAGACAGAAGATAGATTGTTGAATTATTCCCATGTTCAATCACCATCTGTATCTTTGGGTGACCTTCAGCCATGTCATATTTCCCAACCATTACCAAGCCATGACACCTATTTTCTGGTCTTCTCCTGCTAGGAGAACTCAGATTCCCCTCCTGTGGGGCTGTGGGCTCTGGCAGGTGACCTTTCACCTCATTTTGCCCAATTCCTACTCACTAGGTAATGCTGCCACTTCCAAGCCGTCCCCAAGTTATGGGGCTGTGGAGTTCCTTTTCGTCCTCCTCATTTACTCCCTCCCCCTCACACTTTTATCTCCTCTATCAATGCTGTCTTCCTCTATTCAGACTGAAGCTATCTGAAGGCAGGGGCTGTCTTGCTTGCTTAATTTTACATAGCCAGCACTTAGCAGAGTCTGGCACATAGTAAGTCCATTTTCCATTCATGTGATTAAATCAGTTCAGTTCAGCAAGTAAGTCAGTAAGCAAGCTAAAAATCAAGGAAGGTGACCTAGACATTGCAATTTAGGGAGGCAAAAATTTGAGTAGTAGGAGACAGCTAGGTGGCACAGTGAGTAAAGCACCAGTCCTGGAGTCGGGAGGACCCGGGATCGGTTCTGGCCTCAGACACTTAACACCCACACACAAAAAAACTAGCCGTGTAACCTTGGGCAAGTTACTTAACCCCAATTGCCCTCCAAAAGGCAAAAAAAAAATTGAGTAGTGGTAAATTAGACCCAAGATTCAAATATGATTCTTGATAGCACCTTACAGCCACTAGAATGTAGTGGTAAAAACAGAAAAATCTAACATTGGCAGGGTTTGGAAAAACAGGTCCTCATACATTTTTAGTGGGATTGCAATCTGATATCATCATTGGGTTATAAATTTAGAGTGTACAGGGACCTTAGAGATCATTTAGTCCAAGTTTACAGATGGTGATGAGTTGAGACCCAAGAAAGTGAAATGCCTTGTCCCAAGTCCTGTGGATAGTAAGTAGAAGGGCAGTTTGAACCCAGGGTCTCTTTCTCACTCTCTCTTTCAAAATCCATCAATTTTGTACAACTCTACCGCCTCTTCTATGTTTTGGAAAATAATATGCAATGTTACAAAGGATGAACTGCATCAGTAACCTCATAGGTAAAAGGGAGATGGGAGATGGACCAGATGACCTTTCAGGCCATCATAGCTCTAGAGCTATGATCTAGAAAATGATCCTAACTCTACCCCAATATCAAAAGGAAAAAAAAAATGTGGGAGAGGGGAACTTAGCTGTACAAAAAAAAAATCACCTGTTCTATTTGTACTAGCAAAAAAACTGGAAATAACCTGCATGTCCAATAGCTGGAGGGTGGCTGGCTAGATCATGTCTATTCATCAGATGGAATGTTATGGCGCCATAAAAAATGGTCATGGTGACACACACAGGGAAACATGAAGGAGCTGTGAGAGGGGATGCCAGGGGAAAGCAGGACTTTGTACAGGCCAACTAAAACCATGAGAAAAAAGAAAAGGAAGGCGAGCAGGGCCAAGGGCAGTGGAGGCAGGCCTGAAGGGAGACACAGAACAAAAGCATTTTCTTTGCTCCTTTGTTAGCCATGAATTAATCCCTTTAGCTCCGCCTTGGTGAAAACTGAGGGTTTGGGGTGAGACTTGACCCCTAACTGTGCGTTTCTATGCTGCTGTTTCTGTTGGTGGTTGTTAAGTTTACAATTTGGTTTTTTTATTTTTAATTTTTCAAAGAATGGCCCCAATCAGGGATAGAGGAGGGGGCAACAGGATGCCCCCTGTTTCCCAGGGCACCAAAAGCTGGCTTCCTGCAAAACCACTTGGCAAAAGGGGCAGATCATAAAGGGGATCTGGAAGCAGCCTCTGGAGACCTGACTTCCGGGCAAGGGACCCTACTCAGTGACAAGTCAATGCAATAAGCCCTTATTGCGTGCCTACTATGTGCTAGGCAAGACTTGGAGAAGCTACCAATCTACTAGAAAAAAAGAACATTGTACACATATAGGTGGTTACAAAATACAGAAAGAGTAAATACAAAGTAATTTGGGGTGGAGACCAGGAGAGGCTGCAGGCAGGAGGGAGCAGGCAGTTCTGGGAGGCGAAGGACAACCCAGTTATCCTGGGCTCTGCTGCCCCTCCAGTTCCACCAAATATTCAGCTCAGATGAGCGTGGAGGGTGGTGATTATGACCCTTGATTATTCCTACTGTAGGCCAACTGTCCCACCTGCAACTTAACCCCTGGGGGAGTTCAGCCCCAAGGCAGGGGCTCTCCTTAACCCCAGTACCCACCTCCTGAGATGCTCTGACATCTGAATGCCTTCCAACAGACAGGAAGAGCCAAAGCCTCTGCCCTTAGGAACCTTCAGAGCCCACGTCCACACCCCAGAATGGACATATCTGCAGCCCGAAGTGATCTCTGCTCTTTACCCCTTCTGGCCAGAACTAGAAAGGCTTCGGCTGTCTCCCATACCTGTAACATCCCAACTTGGTTTTGTAGGGCAATGGGAGGAAGAGAAAGCATTTCCAGGAGTCTCTTCTGCCTTCCCATCTAGGACAGCCCTTCATCCATCTGCCCCCTAACCCTTTCTAGCCACCCAAAAGCTCAAGGTCCCACTTTAAAGCAGGATGGCCTGCTACAGTGCAAACATTTGTAGAGGGGGGCTGAAGAGGCTGGACAATGGTTCTAGCTCTGTTAATGACCTCAAGCCAGTCACTTTTCCCTCTCCCAGCCTCAGTTTCCTCATCTGTAAATTGAGGAGACTGGGGTATGGATCATCTTTGAGGCCCTTCCCAACTCTGACATTCTCTGGTCCAAGGCCCCTCCATGTTCTAAGGCCCCTCCCAGCCCTGACATCCCCTGTTCTAGGGCCCCTCCCAGCTCTGACATTCCCTGTTCTAGGGCCTCTCCCAGCTCTGACATTCCCTGTTCTAGGGCCTCTCCCAGCCCTGACATTCCCTGTTCTAAGGCCCCTCCCAGCTCTCACTTTCTCTGTTTTAAGTCCTCTGACATCCCCTGTTCTAGGGCCTCTCCCAGCTCTCACATTCCCTGTTCTAAGGCCTCTTCCAGCTCTCACTTTCTGTTTTAAGTCCTCTTACATTCCCTGTTCTAAGGCTCCTCCCAGCTCTGACATTCCCTGTTCTAGGGCCCCTCCCAGCCCTGACATCCCCTGTTCTAGGGCCTCTCCCAGCTCTGACATTTCTTGTTCTAAGCTCCCTCCCAGCTCTGACATTCCCTGTTCTAAGGCCTCTTCCAGCTCTCACTTTCTCTGTTTTAAGTCCTCTGACATTCCCTGTTCTAGGGCCCCTTCCTGCTTTACCATTACATGAATTTCTAGGGTTCCAAGCCCCAAGTTCTTCACTCCTCCAAAACCCATCCTAGCTGCCCTCGCACCTCTCACCCTCAGGGCACTGGGCAGGCCCCTTCTCTCCTGCTGCTCACACTTCCCTGTGCCTGGGATAGGGAGACAGACAGTTCATGAGTGTCTTTGAGGTGCCCCTTGCCTGAGGTCCTGCCACAAAGCAGCAGCAGAGGGGAGACCAGAAGGCAGCCTGCCTGTTCCCAGCTTGGTGCTGCCTTTGCCAGGCAGGGAGTTGCCTTTCCTCCAGATGCTCTAGGGAAATACTTTCCAGATGTTTGGTTAACCTTTTTGTCTTTAGAAGAGAGAGGGGGCAGTTGGGGCCTGACCAGGCCCCTCCCAGGAGGGGTGACCCTTGTTCCTCAGTCAAATAGCTCCCTGGGCCCCAACACATACCACTGGTTCTTTCTCTCTGCACAATCAGTTCTGGCTGGCTCTCTGGCTGCAAGCTCTGGGAAAGGGAAGCAGGGTCACTTGGAGCTGGCCAGGCTTGACGGCACCCTTAAAGTGACAGCAGTTGGCCTCCCAAGTGGCATGTTTGGCCTGGCAAGCAAAAGGCCCGATGTTTGCTCAACACTTCACCACCCACCACACTGAGGCCTCCCCAAGCCTAGTCATCAAGAGAAAGAGCCAGTGCTGCCTCCCTGGCTTTTCTGAAAGAGGTAAACCAGAGGGACAGGGACTGGGGAATTTAGCGGGGTGGGCAGAGAACTGGGAGTTAGGAAACCTTGATTATAGTCTCGATTCTGCCCGTGTGTGACCTTAAGTAAGCCATTCCCTTCTGGGGTTTCCTCCTCTCTGAGGTGAGGGAGCAGACTCAATGATTTCTCTCTCTTTCAGACCCGTCCCACCTCCGACATTCCCTGTTCCAGGGACCCTCTAGGCTATGAGGTTCTGACATTCTATGGGCTAAGATGCTCCCAGTTCCAAGCCTGCCCCCCTCCCCCAGCCTAACTTTCATATTCTTTGTCCTGAGCTCCCTCTCAGCTTTCACATTCTGTAATCTCTGATTGTCCAGTGGCCTTCCCACCCCCTATGTTTTCCCTTTCCTCCTCTTCCTAGGACTGTGATGCTAACCCTTCCCTCAGGCCTTGGGGATCCTGGGGACAACTTGGAGAGCCCTACAGTGGCTGGACAGGGCCAGGGACTAACGCCGGCTCTGAACCCTCTTCCACCCTCCTGGGTTGGAAAGAGTTGGGAAGGGATCTGTGTTTGCTCAGCCCAAGGGGCAGCCTGAGATTAGGACTGTTTATTTTCACAAGCTGCACACTCCTAGACACACATTCTGTCTCACAATCAGACACACCCCATGCAAGCCACATGAACCTGCTGGTTCCTCTCTTGGGGTTGCCTGTCCCAGAATAATTAAGAGATCAGCTCTTCTCCCCCACTGCCCTCACCCCCATCCCCCACCCCCTTTCTCTCCCCAGTCTGTAGAGTGACTCTGGATTAAGAACAGGAGGAGGAAGGGCCTCATTGTCTGACTTTCCTCTCAGGTGGGGTGGCATTTTCTTCCACAGAGAAACTTACAGGAAAAAGAACTGCTTGGTAGCTTCCTTCAGAGATTCATCCCTCACTTCTCTCCTTTACTTTAAGTAGCCTGAAATTCTTCCTTTAAAACAGGGGTTCATCATGAACCCCTTGAGCAGTTAGTCTGGTGAAAGCCAAGGGACCTCTTCTTAAAACATGTTTTCAAATACATATAATAGAATACATAAGATTAGAAGCAAAGTCATATTGAAATATACTTATCAAGATATTTAATAAAAACAAGTTATGGACCCTAGGGTAAGAATTCCTGTTGTAAGGAATTCCTTTGGGTAGAGTATTGGAGGCAGTAGATTTGGTAATTAGATTTTGAGTTAGGAATACTTTGGGGTTCAAACACTGTCTCCAACATTCAACTAGCTGTGTGACCCTGGGCAAATCACTTTATCTACTTGGCCCTCGGCTTCCACTTCTGTAAAAGTAGGGGGTTGACCAGATGGCCTCTATGGTTCTTTCCAGGTCTAAATCTATGATCCAATTGACACACCTTGTTGCAATAATTGACTCATTTTAAGTCTGCAGAACAATGTAATGGCTCCTAAAGTTCAGTTCATTTGGCTCCTTCCTCTTGGGCTTTCGGAAATCAAGTTCTGAGTTCAGTTATGATTACTCTAAGCTTCAAGTTGGGAAAATAGGTAAGACCTGGGAAGAAGTTAGGTTCTCTGTTTAACGTTAGCTTTAGATCTAGCTCTGCATATGCTCTTGGTGATTGAGGCATAATTCAGTTTACTGGAAACATTTGGGTGAAGGAATGGCAGATTATATTACTTTGTCTGTGAATAGACGTTGGGAGGGGAAGTTGTGAAAAGAGAATTGGATCTTTTCTTGTTACCTCTCCCAACCTGTGTTCTTCATTCCAAAATGCCTGTAGAGTTAAAAACTCTCCTCCAAATCTCCCTTCTCTACCAGCTCAGTTTTCCTTTTGTTTCATGCTTTTTTCTAACATTTTTATTCAAGCACTCAAAATCTTTCCCCGCCAAATCTAAGACTTCCTTTTATATGATTATATATTATATTATATATTCCTTTTATGCTTAGGGCATGACCTAGTCTCTAACAGATAACTTTGACTGATTTGAAGAGGTGTACAGGTCCTGTTCATGTTTAGTTTTGATTTGTTTGGTTCAACCTAGTTTTCACCTAGTCAAAGCACTAGAGTTAAAATGGAGTGGTTTTGACCCCCTCCTCACACGATTGCCTTCCCCTCATGTCCTCTATCCAGCCAAACTGGACTACTTAAGATATGCTTCCCAATCTTCTATCTTTGCTGACATCAGCAACATCTCTCTGTACCTCTGTCTGTTGAAACCCCATTCATCCTTCAAGGCCTTGCTCCAATGCCCCTTTTTCCATCAAGTCTGCTTCTTGCACCTTTCACCTAGAGGGAATGCTTCCACAGCATTCTGTGGGATTCCACTCTGTGGAATCTCTGTAACTATAATTATGGGACTAGAGATAATAAATGATGGGAAGTATGTTTTGATTAAACACTTCTGAGTGGAAGTAATGTGAAGGTTTGCTTGACCTTTAGGTCCAGTTTTTTTCTTTTTTAAAAATGTATTTATTTAATACTTTTAGCTTACAACATTCAGTTCCACAATCCCTTGAGTTACAAATTTTCTCCCTCTCCCTCTCCTCTCCCCCCCTACCCCGGCAGCATGCAATCAAATACAGGATCTACAAATACCTTCACATTAAACATTAGTCAGGTTGTAAAGGAGTAAAACCAATAGAATGAACAATGAGTAAGAGGAAACAGAACAAAAACAAGAAAAAGAGAGAGAGCAAGCAGTTTGCTTCAATCAGCATTCAGACCCTGTAGTTCTTTCTCTGGATGTGGACATCTCTTTCCGTCTTTTGGAGTTGTCTTATAACCTTACATTGCTGAGAGGAGCCCAGTCTACAAAGTTAGTCTTCACACATATGTTGTGTCTGTAATTGTGTACAAATTTCTCCTGGTTCTGCTCTTCTCACTCACTATCAGTTTATATAAGTCTCTCCAGGATACTATGAAGTCCATCTACTTCTCATTTCTTATAGCACAAGAGTATTCCACTACATTCATATACCACAACTTGTTTAGCCATTCCCCAATTGATGGACATCCCCTTGATTTCCAATTCTTTGCCACCACAAAAAAAGCTACCATAAATATTTTTGTACATATGAGCCCACTTCCCACTTTTGTGATCTCTTTGGGATACAACCCTAGAAGTGGTATTGCTGGGTCAATGCTCTCCAGCATTTATCATTTTCCTGTTTTGTCATCTTAGCCAATCTGACTGGTGAGATGTGGTACCTCAGAGTTGTTTTGATTTGCATTTCTCTAATCAGTAGTGATTTAGAGCATTTTTTCATATGCTTATAGATATCCTTAGTTTCATCCTCTGAAAACTGTCTGTTCATATCCTTTGACCATTTATCAATGGGGGAATGATTTATATTCTTATAGATTTGATTAAATTCTCTGTATATTTTAGAAATGAGTCCTTTATCAGAGACACTGGTTGTAAAAATTCTTTCCCAGTTTCCTACTTCCCTCTTAATCTTGGTTACATTGGCTTTATTTATACAGAAACTTTTCAATTAATGTAATCAAAATTATCCATTTTGCATTTTCTAATGCTCTCTAACTCTTGTTTGGTCATAAAATCTTCCCTTCTCCATAGATCTGACTGGTAAACTATTCCTTGTTCTCCCAGATTGCTTACAGTATCACCCTTTATACCTAAATCATGCACCCATTTCGACTTTATTTTGGTGTACAGTGTTAGATAATGGTCTATGCCCAGTTTCTGCCATACTATATTCCAGTTTTCCCAGCAGTTTTTGTCGAATAGTGTGTTCTCATCCCAAAAGCTGGGGTCTTTGGGTCTATCAAACAGTAGATTACTATGTTCATTGGCTGCTGGCTCTCATGTACCCAATCTATTCCATTGGTCCACTACTCTGTTCCTTAGCCAGTGCCAAGTAGTTTTGATGACTGCTGCTTCATAATACAGATTAAAAACTGGTATGGCGAAGCCACCTTCCCTAGCATTTCTTTTCATTAATTCCCTTGATATTCTGAGGTCCAGTTTTTTCTTATCAATTTAGATCAACTAGGATGGTAGCAATGTGTTGGCCTATTTGTAGATTTGCTAGGGGATGTGATTGGTGAAATCAGTGAGTAAAATACCCTAATATAGTTGAGAAATTGTGAGTATGGATAAAAGATAGTATTGGTGATTTATTAGTTAAAGAATTTACTTCACTAGCAATCTCCGCACCTTCTCAGGGTCTTAGATCAAAAATCTGGAGCCAGAAAGGATCTCATAGGCCATTCTGAAGAATGCTTTGGAATGCACAAACCAAGACAGAAATGATTGCTCATTGTGCACTGAGCACACTAAGGCCCTGGGAGCTTCCCTGACTTGTTTGCCCAAGGTATCCCAGGTGGTGAGCAACAGAGGCCTCCTTTGTTCTGATTTGTATCTGGGATGAGGCATGAAACATTCCTGGGGAAAGTAGCATATAATGTAACTTCAGCCTTGGGAGACCAGAAGCAGTGGGCAGGGGGAGGGTTCCGGTGGGGGCCTGCTGCCCACCAGAGCCCCACCTGAAAGTGTCCAATTTTATCATTATATTAATAAAATATTAACTATTTATATCATTATGCAGATAATATAGTGATTATTAATATTACCATACTAGCTTAGTAATATACATCGCATAAAGATATTGATATCATAATTTAATTAATATCATTGCTATATTTGCATGTTAATAATTATATTAATTTAATTAAGATAATCATTACATTGACATATTAACCATTATAGTAATTATTCTTGCTAACTAGATGCTAAGATAAGTTCTTATGCTGCAGCTGAGTCACTCAGTGCCAATGTCACACCTTCTAAATCGTTGCTCTCTGAGATGAAGCCTCCTTGGCCCCATGAGTAGCTATAGAGACTTAAACTTTGCAAAGTGTATTACAAATATCTCACTTTTGTCCTCATAACACCTTTGGGAGGTCAGTGCTGTTATTATCCCCGTTTTACAGATGGGGAAACTGAGGTAAGCAGAGGTTAAGTGACTTGCCCAAGGTCACACAACTAGATGTCTGCTGCGAACTTTAAACTCAGGCCTTCTTGGGTCCATGTCCAACATTCTAGCCACGGGGTCACCTAGCTGAGCAGTGGGTAATAATGATAACAGCTAGCATTAATACTGCTGAGTGCCTTACACGTGTGCTCTGTGTTTTATTCTCACAACAACCCTGGTTGTAGGGGCCGTTATTATCCCCATTTTACAGATGAGTCACTGAGGCACAGAGAAGATAAGTGATGCCCAGGATAAGTGTCTAATATCTGAGGCAAGATTTGAACTTGGGTCCTACTGACTAACTCTCCCACATTCTAGACCTCAGGCCACTCGACTCTCATTATAGTGAGTCCTTATTAAATTAGTTTGTTTTAGTGAAAATCTCTTTAAAGGAACAACTGATTGACTCCCCAGCATATTTGGAGTGAGTAAAAGTAGTGGGGAGAGGCTTCTTGGTAGAGTGAGCTGAGGGCTTGGGTTCTAGCCTCCAAGAAAGAAAGAAAAAGAAAAGGCAGCAATCCAGCTCAGGTTAAGTGCCCATAGAAGGGGATTCTAAGACAAGGGAAGCCAGTCCCTGCCCTCAAGGGGCTTACGTCATCCTGGGGAAAGCTCCAGAGAAGTTGCTGGAGAAAGTGAGGTGGGTGTGGGGCGGATCAGGAGGCAAGGTTGGCTAATCATTCAAGCTGTCAGTGCCCCAGGCAACCAGGGAATACAAAGAGGCTCTCAACTGGCCGGCTCTGCTGGGGTTGAGAAGATCCAGATTAAATAACCAGATCTGGGCCCAAGAATGAGGATTGTGGGAGCAGTGCTTGTTTCCGTGGGGCTCTGGCTTCCTTACAACAGCCCTTTCAAGCATTATTATCCCCATTTTACAGATGAGGCAGTGGAGACCCAGAAAGGAAATGAATTGCTAGCACGTAGAAGAGCTGGGACTCAAACCCAGGGCTCCTAACTTCAGGTCTGGAACTTTCTTCAGTTTTCAAAAAGGTTGTTATTCTGAACTTGACAAACACCAATCATTGTGAGCGTTTCCATTTACAGAGAACGACAGGAAAAGACGACAGAATTCTTTCCCCCAGTAGCAAGCCTAAAGAAGCCAGGAAACACCTGGGCTGGGGTGGAACTGGGGTGAGGGGGAAGAAAGCAGACTTGAAGGGGAAGGACCCGAACAAATGTGACAGTTTTGATGAAGTCTGGCTGTTCTTTCTACCCTCTTCCCCACCATGCTGCTGCCACCCTGGGCTCCAAATTCTCTCTGTCCTGCCAGAGACACTTCTGCCCTGGCCACACTGATCCTGAAAGGCACCTTCCTGGGAGGCGATGTGTGCCCTGCTCTCTAACTGGGGCCCCTAGGTGAATAGAGCACTGGGCCAGGAGTCCAGAAGAACTGAGTTCGAATCTGGCCTCAGACAGTGTGACCCTGGACAAGTAAATTACACTGTTTGTCTCAATTTCCTCTCTGTAAAATGAGAGAAAGAAGATTTGGACATTACTAAACAGCAACAATCCCTGTGTGAAGGGGACTCTCTGCCCAAGCTTTGGCTGCCTAGAAGGAAGTTCTTTCTACGCTGCCCAGCTCCCCCCACCACCCCCATCCCGCACCAGACTGGTCTTAGGGATGAAAGGACTACATGGAGAGTCCATGGAGGGAGCCACTGGTCACTCCATCTCCATGACCCTCAGCTCTGGCTGTCCCTTGGGTGGCCCAATGGAGCAAGCAAAGGAGGGATCAGGGCTAATGACTGACAGGAGTGTGGAGAGAGAGGACTGCCTGCCCTAGCTAGGGGAAGCAGAGGCCCAGCTCACATTTATGATGACAAGAGCTTTGGTTTGGAGCCCTACATTTGTACCCTGCTTCTGACATCCCCTAGTGTGCAGGCTTGTCCTTCCAGACTCTCAATTTCTTCATATGTTATGTAGATAGCTCTGTTTATATACACACATATATACACATATATAGATATAGCTCTGTGTAGATAGATCGATGATAGATAGATAGATAGATAGATAGATAGATAGATAGATAGATAGATAGATAGATAGATAGATTGATAGATAGATGATAGATAGATAGATACTCTTTGCAGAACTAGACCTTAAAATGCCATTTAAATGCTAGCTATTATCATTGTTCTCATGCATTAAATGGTGCCCTTCTTCTCCCAGGAGTTCCCTCCCAGGCTTGTTGTGAGCCTATATGAGCCACCCTCAAAAAGCCTTCCAGGGAGGGCGTGCTAGGATTACTTACTCTTCTCTACTCCCTCTCTGGCTCTCCCTGGTGATCTCAGCCACAAGTGCCATTGGTGACTGAGGCAGATGGGTGTCAGCTCTCTACATTCAGCCCTGGTTACCAGAGAGGACTTACGGACTTCTCTGCCTGGCTAGCTATCCTCTGAGCAGCTCAAACTTGACATGGCCACAACTGAGCTCATTTTCTTTCCTCCCAAGTCCTTCCCTCTGCCGATCTGAGAACATTAGAGTCTTCCCTCAGTGTCATTCCTGACTCCTCATTCTCAGTCACCCCAGAAATACAACAACCCATTGCCAAATCTTCACAGCCTCTCTCCTGGATCGCACTGCTGACTCACCTCCACAGGCCTTTCCAGCTCTCAGGACAGGCCCGGCATCCAGGTGCCTCAGAAAGGCTTCCTCACTGCTTGACTATGTCCCCTCCTGTCCTCTCTGCTCTCACAGCCTCTATTCCAGTCCAGGCTCTTAGCATCTCTCTCTTGGAGAGCCTTCTGCTTGGCCTCCCTGACTCTCCTCCACTCAGCTGCCAAAGAGATTTTCTTAAAACTTGGGTCTGACTGTGTCAAACCTTACTCAATAAACTTCAGTGGTTCCCTGTTCCTTCCAGGATCAAATATAAAATCTTCCTGTCACTTAAGGTTCTTTCTACCTTCCTACATTTCCAGTCTCTAACTCATTCCTTCTCTCCATTCACTCCATAATCCAGCCATGCCAACCTCAAACACAGTACTCCATCTCCCAGATCCATCCCTCCACACTGGCTGCCCTTCCTACTTGAAATACTGTCCCTCCTCACCCTAATTGTCCTGTTGATAGATGAGATTCAAACTGATGCAGTTTGGGGTGCTGTGGACCCCAACATGTAAGGATTCTGGGAGGTCCATCTGGAAATTCAAGCACTGAAAGCCTCTTGCCAGGCAAAGTAGCAAGGTTTATTTGAAACACCAATATAACCTCAAGATTCTTAGGGAACCTGTAACTTAATGGGAGTGAGATTGGTACTTTGGGACAAAAAAGGGGGAAAGGCTCAGTGAAAAGCTTGATGGGATTAAGGAGCGGTTAGAGGTGCCACAGTAAAAAGATCCAGATGGAATTAAGGAGTATCAAGTAAAGTAAGTAATCTAGGTGGCCTGCAATGGGCAAGATGCTTTGGGCGGTGGCACCAGTGATCTGGGATACTGAAATGTATGGGAAAATTCAGGGTCCAGGCCCCATCGCCCCATCCCATCTGAGCTCTGGTGACTCGAAGAGGTAGGAACACTTTTTGAAAGAATCAGTGCTGAATGAGTCCTTGTGAAAGAGAATGGTTTCTGCCCTGTGCAGAGAAGCTATCTTTGTTCCAGGGGAAGAGATTCCGAGAACCTCGACCTGGCTGGTTGGAAAAAGCATGGCATTTTCATTATATCTGAGGAACAAAAGGAGAATTGAGCTGTGGAAAAGAGGGAAACATTGAGGCTAGTCACTGGCTCCACAGACAGATGGGAGTGGGGTGACCTAGGCCAAGTGGAGACCCTAGAAAAGGCTGGCTCTTTCCCCAACTTCCTCTTCTGCTGCCTAATGGTGGATACTGTCGTGTAAATCTGCTGTTTCATTGCCCAAACATTTCTAACAAACTGAATTCTGCCTCAACCACAAAGAAGCCAGAGGTTAGTTAACTAGTTGCTGCTGTTTAGTCTTTCAGGCACATCTGACTCTTTGTGACCTCATTTGGGGTTTCTTGGCAGAGATGCTGGAATGGTTTGCCATTTCCTTCTCCAGCTTGTTTTACTGATGAGGAGACTGGGGCAAACAGGGTTAGGTGACTTGCTCAGGGTCACACAGCTAGTAAGTATCTGAGGATGGATTTGAACTCAGCTTTTCCAGACTCCTCTATCCAGTATATCTGCCCTGAGGTTAATTAGAGGCAAGACAAAGAAGGTAAGAGCCCAACCTCTGCCTTTTCCTTTTTTTTTGGAGGGCAATTGGGGTTAAGTAACTTGCCCAAGGTTACAAAGCTAGTTTTTTTGTGTGTGGGTGTTAAGTGTCTGAGGCCAGAACCAAACTCAGGTCCTCCTGACTCTGGGCCTGTGCTTTACTCACTGCACCACCTAGCCACCCCTCCACCACCTCCCCCAACCTCTGCCTTTTCTATCAGGAAATTTCTGGAATTTAATTAATCAGGAAATTAACTGGAGATCAGAGTAATTGTGACTAAATTCAGAATTTTTCATAAACATCATAACTCTCATCTCTAGAGTTCTTTATGGTCTGTGAAGCCTCCATTATCTCGTTGGATCTGAATTTTTATCTAAAGTCAAAGAAAAGGAAACCAAGTTGACCTTGGAAGCCATTATACTGCCTTAAAATGGGTGAATTCTTGTAGTAAGTTGTTCTACACTGGGGCATCTGTGCAGGGTACCTTTTTCTTATTTTCTCTTTTGTTTCTGGGGATTTACATACTGTACCAAATCTTAAAATCTGTTTCCTTGTTCAGTTTGACTGCCTTTTAAGTAAGAATCCTTACTTCATTGTTCAAAATGTTATATTTTAAGAATTATTTTATTTTCAAGCATTTTTAATTATAACTATTTTAGTTCTGCCATATGTCTAGGAGAATGCCAGCTGGTTTCTAATTGCCCTAATCTGCTGATAACTGTGATTGGCACTGTTATTACTGTCTCGAATTTGCATTGTTGGAATCAAGTCATTTTGTGACTGGGAAAATCTTTATATTAGGGAGCAACATTGTGAGAACATGAGAGTGGAAGGTGAAAAATACTGTCAATGGATGGAGGTTGATATCCATAAGAGACTACTGATATGTGGAATAGAACGTGTGTTTGATGAGGAATCTGCTATAGGTTTCATGAAGATCAGAGTAAGAGAATTAATTGGCAGCTAGGTGGCACAGTGACTAGAGCACCAGCCCTGGAGTCAGGAGGACCTGAGTTCAAATCCAGCCTCAGACATTTAACACTTACTAGCAGTGTGACCTTGGGCAAGTCACTTAACCCCAACTGCCCCTCCAAAAAGCAAAGAAAAATTGCTGGAAAAATTTGAATAATGATGTGACAGAGGTGTCAAATACCAGTTGCTGAGTTCTGCCTGAACCAAATTAAAATGTAAATGGCCAATATTTAACAAAATAAATAAAAATACAATAGATAATGTTAATATGTAAAGGACATAAGTCAATAGGTTTTGGGGGATCCTTACATGCCTTGTGGCCCCATTTCTATTAAGTTTGACAACACTAGGGTACTGGGTTCACAGTCCTCCACTTAAGGTGGAGAAAGTGTTAATATAATAATTTGCAGCTTTACTGAATAGAAAAGATGACTTCTTAGCACAACTTGCGGTCTGGGTTTGAAAATAACTTTGAGATTTCACCTGTGGAGAATGTTGCAGCAGAGCAGCTGAACCTGCATTCTATATGCCAAGGATGCTTCCCCTACCCCAGCCCAGATGTCCATAGAAAGCAAGCTTTCTTAACTCAAGTAGCCAGGTACCCTTGGAGAAAAGACCCAAAAATAATTCCATCATGGTGGACAAAGCACTGATTTGCCAAAGGCACAGAGAAGCTTCCCAGGTTTCTGTGATACAGATTGATTAGGGCATGAACCAGTGTCTCTTACAATGGCTTTGATTGATTAAAGAGAGTGTACAGGTCTGTTAGACTCACCTCAAATCTATCTTCTGCAGGAGGTTAGATTTTTTTCCTTTTCTAGTTCCCTTCTTCCCTCCCCCCACCTTCTCTCTTTAATGTTTGTCTCCTCCATTAGAATGTAAGCTTCTAGAGGGGGGGACCATTTGGGGGCTTTCTTTGTATCCTCTGAGCTTAGCCCATTGTCCAAAACCAGCAGGTGCCTAATAACTGACCCAAACTCCCAGAGTTAAAGGATTCCTTGATGATCATATCCATATGTGTGTGGGGGTGGGGGGGGGAGG
>NW_027185720.1:12036485-12091671 GCF_028583685.1 Petaurus breviceps papuanus | reverse complement strand
TCCCCAGGTCGTCCCAGCACTGGAGCCGGTGCTCTTACTCGCTGTGCTACCTGGCCACCCCAATAGTTCCATATTTTAATTTGATTTATTTTATATATTTATCCTAATTGGTTTATACATTATATCATATTCTTTAATTTATTTTTCTAGCGCACATTGTAAACACTTGATCAATGCTTTTTGACTGAAGGGTTAATTCTGACCTTCTCTGTTCCAAGGTTCCTCCCATCCCTGATATTCTATGTTCTAAAGTTCTGTGTCCTGAGGGGCCTCCCAGCTCTGGCATTCCATGTTCTATTCAGTGGGTCACAAAGCATTTATCAAGGGCTTGCTATGTGCCCAACATTGTGCTAAGTGCTAGAGATACAAAGGAAGATGACAAAAGTCCCTGCCCTCAGGGAGCTCACATTCTAATGGGAGAAACAAACATGAGACTGACTCAGCCATGGCAGAGTAGGTGAGTGCTGGCTCCCTAGCAGCAGGGAAGTCTGAAACACTTCCTGCAGAAGGGAAGGTTTGAAGAGGACCTCAAAGGAGGCCAATGAGAGAGATGTGAGGGGGTAGAATACCAGGGACAGTGAGTGGAAAGGGACAGACAGAGTCAGGAGAGGGGGCGGCAAATAAGCCAGAGGGGCTGGATTGTTGGGTCTTTGGAGGGGAGTGAAGTATAGGACTGGAAAGGCAGACGGGCACCAGGCTGGGAAGAGCTTTGAGTGCCTAGCAGAAGATAGAATACACAGGAGGAACCCAAAGTCTTAATGCAATTTTAAATTTTAATAGCTTACAATTCATAGGAAGCCATTGGAGTTTATTGAGTAGGAGAAATGACTATCAAAGTCAGGTTGGCAGCTGAGTGGACTGGAACTGGGTGGGAGGGTGGGTGGATGGGAGAGATCTGAAACAAGGTGATCAACCAGAAGGCTATTGGCATAGTCTAGGCCTGAGGGCCTGAAATGGGGCAGTGGCTGTGTTAGTAGAGAAAAGAGGACATATGGAGAGATGTTGGCAGTGGTTTGACTATGTGGGATGAATGGAGAACTTAGGAAGATGGTGGTGCCCTTGGCTGTAATAAGGAAGTTGAAAGTATCAGTGGGTTTGGGAAGGAGAGATAGTGAATTCTGTCTAGGAGTCTGAAATGCCTCCAGGACCCCCAGTTTGGATACCCAAAGGTCAATTCAAACAGTACCTCGGGAGAGAGACTAGGGCTGGGTATACAGGTATTTAGTCATTTACATAGATATCATTGAGTGAGAAAGGTTTTATATAGGTCAAGAAGCAAGAGAACACTTGGGAATTGACTAACAGAGGTGGGCAACCTGAGGCCCTTTCACTGGATTCAGTCAAAGGGTGGAGCTTGAGGACCTGGAGGGCCACATGTGACCTCAAGGCCGCCCATTGATTTGGTGATGAAGAGAGATCATTGGTCATTTTCAAGAGAGCTGTTGAATGATAGGCTTGGAAGAACAAACTACAGCAAGTTCAGAAGAGAGTGAGAGGAAAGGAAACGGAGGCACCAGTTGGAGATGGCCTATTCAAGTAGTTTAGCCAAGAGATGGAGATGTAGATCATGGCTAGCAGGCATGGCAAGGTCAACCTGGGCTTTCCAAGGATGAAGGAGACACAGGTGTGTCTGTAGGCTGCAGGAAAGGAAGGACCCAGCAGATAGGGAGCTCTGGGAGATAATCGAGGGAGGAAGGATGACAGAAGGGACAATGTTCTGGAGAAGGAGGAATGGAAGGGGATCCCTGGTGAGCAGAGAGGGTGTGGCCAGGATTGCCTTGGCGGTCGGTCAGTAGATAACCCCAGACCCTGTAAGGAGGATGGTGGTAAAGGAAGGTCCCTCCCAGCTCGGACATTTTATGTTCTAAGGGCCCTCCCAACTTGGTCACCTCTTCTTGTGAGGCAGAGCTAAAGGAGAGGGTGAGGAAAGATGAGCAGTGTGTGAAGAGGGTTTTAGGGAGGATTCAAGGTGTCTCTATGGGAGGGGTTAATGAATCCGCGAGGGAGGAACTTGATGCCGTGAGGGCCCAGGTGAGATCAGATAACAAGCAGTTAGAGTGGAGCCAGTCAGCACAGTTTCATGATCTTCAGCCCAGCTTAGCCTCATGTAAACAGGAACAAAGGTGAGAGATCACGGGGGCAATCCAGGATTCGAGTTTGACAAGGTGTCGTCTGAAAGAGGACAAGGTTCAGGAGACCGAAGCATGCAAGAGGAGAGAGGAGAATGAGCTGAATGGGTTCCTTAAGGGTTCAAGGTAGAGAAGGGAAAGAGTAGAGCCAATGAGGGACAAGGGCCTGGGAAAGAGTCTGATGGGTGGATAGAAGAAAGTCACAGTGAGGATGAAGGGTTGGGCTTGTAATGCTTAGGCAAAGAAGGAATAATAAAGATCCTGATTCGATGAAGGAATTTCAGAGGTAATGACCATACATGGTCATAGAAAAATCAAGCACCTAGACATCTGTGTATGTGGCTGTATATGGATGGGTGTAGGTAGGGTGGAGGAGGGGGTCATGGGACATTGGAGTATTTCAAGGAGCATCAGTATATACTGAAGTTCCCCCCTATGAAGGCAGGACAGACTATGAGTGAAACTCTGAGCTTGTTGGAGAAGGAAGGAGAGTATGCGGGAGGTCAGTAGATAACCCCAGACCCTGGAAGGAGGATGGTGGTAAAGGAGGGTCCCTCCCAACTCTACCATTCCATGTTCTTAGGTCCCTCCCAGCTCTAACATTCTGTGATTCTGGAGGAAATGCAAGCTATATAAGGATCCTTCTGGAGACCAGAGGTGGCCCAGGGTGAACCCATGGAATCTGTCCTGGAGCAGAAGGGAGTAGGGTTCAGAGAGGAGCTTAGAGCCTCAGCCTCCCTCCCCCACCCACGTCAGTTCCCTAAAGGCAGGCTGATGGGAAGGGCAGGCCCACCTGGGGCCCGCTTGGCAAGGTGGTGCAGTGCCAAGTAATGATATCATGGGGATGAGGAGGTCACAGTGAGTTCAGCCTGTGGCTGGGTTGGGGGTACCTCCCTTGCTGGCCCAAATCCAGCTTCCCGTTGGGCTCCCAGACCATCTGAGGCCCAGGTGAATCCACAGTCCCAGAGCCAGGCCAGGCTCAGGAGGCAGACTCTGGTTGGATAGTGAGAGGCTGGTCTGCCAGCCATATCCTGCTTTCTGAGTCAAATGAGCAGGAACAAAGGCCTACTGGTTTCTTTTTCTCTGTCTTCTCTTTTCCTTCCAGGCCACACTGGAAGTGAGTTATTTGTTGGGTGGGAGCATTGAGGCAATATAGTTTATCAGACCTCTCACTATCCAGGCCACACTGGAAGGGCAAATCAGGCACAGTCCCAGAGGGCTGTGCCAAGGGGCAAGCTGCAGGCAGCTCTGTCCATACCTCTCAGGAAACAGTGCAGAAAATGTAGGTTCTTTCCAGGCCACCCAGATACCCAATTACCTTCTTAAATTGCTTCCTAGACTCCCTTCTCCCACCCTGCAGACTGCTCACCAAAGTCTGACTCAGGATTGCTGCTCAGGGGATCGAGGCAGTGTGGGCCAGTGGGGAGAGCTATGACTAGGGAGCCAGGGGATCTGGCCTGAAACCCAGCTCTGTGCCACCTTGGACAAGTCACTTCATCCAAGGTATCTGAAAGTTCTTGTGGAAGACTTCAGCTGCAAGTCAGAGAGAGAGTTCCCAATGTCCCTAGGGGTATTGCAGATGATCAGGCCTCTTCTTTCATGATATTTCCACAGATAAAATCCTATCAGTTTCTGATGCTGAACCATCCAGCAGTGCCCAGGATTTGGGTGGCAGGAGTTTTTTTCTCTGGGTCTTTGGGAGCTGTGACTGTAGCCACTGACGGGATGTGCATCCACAGGAGCTGTTTCCCAGGATGATGGCTGAGGTCACTAGGCTGGTGTTCCCCAGGCTCTTGGGCTAAGGGTCCAAGGCTGGCAGCTGCCTCTGGGGAGGATGACCTTGAAGACTGGGCCCCTCCCAGGTCTGGCAATCCATGCTCAAAGGTCACTTCCAACATTCTATGATTCCCAAGAATCTATCCTCTCTATTCATTGATTCATCCACTCATTCAGTCAATATCACACCCCAAACACAGGTGTGTTCAGATAAAGGAAACTAGCCCATTTCCTCTCTGTAAATGAGGGGGGTGAGGTGCATGATCTCTGAAGTACCAACCTCCACCCCTCTCAAAGTCTGATAAAGAATACCATGGCCCAAGTGCCCCAGCTATTTCAGATAGTTAACCCCAGAAGCCACCCCCAGCCCCAGCCCCATGTGAAAAAAATGGGGACATTATCTCAGTTTCCCCACCTGTGAAATGAGATGATGTCTGTCTTCTGAAATGTGAAACTGGGCAAATAGCTTAGGAGAGACAACCAGAGAGGTCCAGTTTAAAACTGGGCTCCACATGCCCCCAAATATTTTCCCTCCAGATCTGCCACTGTAACTGCTATTCAATTTGATTCAACAATTCCTATGCATACTGAAATCAATCAACTCACATGCATTTATTAGGCACCTACAATTTACCAGGAGATTGATTGATTACACAGATTATTTGATGTAGCTGGACAGTATAGTCCTTCAGTATATACTGCAGAGATGCTACTGACAAAAGGATGAGGAACTGAATAAAATCCTACATGCATTTATTAAGCACCATTTATTATGCCAGGTGCTGGGCTTGGCATTGGTGATAGAAAGATCAAAAAACATCCCCTCAAGGAGTTTATATTCTCCCTTCGAACAAATCTAAGTACATACCAAAGGCATAGGAAATCTTTTAAGAGCACTAGGCCTGGAGTCAGGAAGACCTGAGTTCAAATCTGGGTCTTGGACGCATGCTAGCTGTGTGATCTTGGACAAGTCACTTACTCGATTTCTGCCTCAGTTTCCTCATCTGTAAATGGGGATTATAGGAGCACCTATAATGTTGTTGTAGGGAGTCAAATGAGATAATTTCTGTAAAGTACTTAACATACTGCACATTAAAGCACATAATAAGGGCCCTATAAATGTTATTGTTATTGTTGTTGTCGATAACTGACATTTCTATAAAGTACTGGGCCTGGAGCCAGGAAGACCTGAGTTCAAATTCCACCTCAAACCCTTCTTAGCTGAGTGAACCTGGCCAAGTCACTTCACCCTGTTTGCTTTGGTTTCTTCTTCTGTGAAATGAGCTAGAGAAGGAAATGACAAAACACTTCCAGTATCCTCTCTGACTTGCTCCTTCAGTGACTTGCCCAGGGTCACACAGCTAGGAAGTGTCTGAGGCCAGATTTGAACTCAGGTTGACGAGTCTTCCTGACTCTAAGGCCAGTACTCTATCCATTGAGCCACCAAAAGGGATATTTAACCTTTTTGAAAATACCAGAGTATCATATACCACCTGTGTCAGGCACAGGAGAGCACCAGCCCTCCCCCTACTACTAGGCTAAAGTCCCCAGGCAGAATGTATCTCCCGAAGGCCCTTTCATTTACCTGGCTGTGATGCAGGGATCACTTTTACTAAAGAAACTCCTTCTGGCCCTAGGCTCGGCCCAGCTAGGACAGGAAACTCCTCAAGGGCAGGGACTGTTTGCCACTTCCGTTTTGACCCCCCAGGGCCTAGGGCTGTACCTAGAAAGTGAGTTGGCTTTCACAAATGCCTGTGGACTAGCATTATTTGGTTTGCTTAGCAATTAGTTGGTTTAGAAAACAAAGGGAAAGGACTTGGATCCCCCCAATGAAACAATAGATTTCTAATTGTTACCTGGATGGAAAGTATAGATATCAAAGTGGTGTGGAGTGGGCTCCCTGCCGTTCACCGCAGGGCACCCTGGGAATCCTGGGCACCTAAGTTTCCAGTTTCAATAGCTGGGGAAAAAATGCCTGGGAAACTATCTGGTTTACTGCCTTGCCTCTGGCCATCCCTGGAGGCAGCCCCAGAATCCTGGAGAGGGAATTTGCTCCTTCTGATAGAACATTCTAGGGCAGGAATTGAGGTGGAGGCTGTAGGGACCTTCCCCTCCTAGCCCAAATGTAAATGGTATTTTGATTCACATCAGTCCTATCATGCGGGGACTTCAAATGGCTGATTTCAGAGACCATCCTCTGAGGGTGAAAACAAAGGCAACCGCTGAAGTTTTTTAAAATCTCTAAAATGGCAGGGTTGGATGAGATAAGATTTCTCCAGCTCTGATATTCCTACTGAGATTACAGGTGCTTAATAAATGTAGGATGACTATTTTGATATCGTCTGCCACATTAGAATGCAAACTCCTTGAAGGCAGGGACTGAAGGGGTTTCCCACCCCTCACCCTTTTGTATTTCCCCATGTTTAACATAGTACCGACACATACATAATAAATGTTAAATTAATGATTACTGAATAAAGCCCCTCCCAGCCCTGACATCCCCTGTTCTAGGTTCTCCATAGATACAACTCCATCTCCTACCTTTGAGCCTTTGTACCCAGAATCCTCCTCACCTTTGCTTCATCCAAACTCTTGAGTTTCCTTCCAGGCCCAGCTCAGGAGCCACCCCCTAAAGGCACCCTTTCCTGACCCCCTCCTCCCCCCAGCCCTCCCCAACTATTAATTTACATTTATCCTGTGGGTGTTTTCTATTTGTTATCCCTGTATGTATTTCTTGCTTCCTTCCCCAAGACTAGGAACTCCTCCTTTCCAGGGGCTGCTTTTCATTTTTGTCCTCTCAGCCCCTCAGGGCCTGGCAAACAGTAGGCACTCAATAAATGCTTGCTGAGCTGGATAATCTTCTCCCCTTCTCCCTCCTTTCCTTCCCACTTGACATTCTGTCATCTCTATGAATTGAGCACTTCCTTTCCCCTCCACTCACTCACTCATTCACTCAGAGTCAGAGCTGGCCAGGATCTGACTGTGGTGGGGAGGGGGAGTGCAGAGAGATGAATGAGGCCCAGTCTCTGATCTCCAAGGGCTTACAATCATCTTTTGTTTTCACTTTCTGCCCAGTGAGCACAGAGGTGATAATATTTCTCCATCAGCTATGAAGATTGTAGAGGAGATGGGGAGTGTGAGGTATAGTGAAGTCTAGAATGTAGGACCTTGAGGCCAGCCTTCCCAGCCCTCCTCCATGAAGTCTCCCTTTAGAATGTAAGTGTCTTGAGGGCAGGGACTGTCCTCACTTTGTCTTTGAATGCTCAATGAGTCCTTGATCAATGTTTGCTGATTGACTGGGTACCTTGAGTAAGTCACCTAACTAGCCTCATGGACCCTAGCTTTCTCATCTACAATTGTCAGAGCTAGCTTAAATGATCTGTAGCATCTCGGCTTGTCCTAAAACCTTTGAGACACTAACTTTCCCTTTCTGGGTTTCAGTTTCTTCATCTGTAAAATTAAAGGATTAGACAATATATCATAAGATCATGGACGAAATCCTGAGACGAAAGGGACATAGGAGATCATCTGATTTTACAAATGAGGAACGGGGAGGTCAGGGACTTGACCAGGGTGAGCCAGCCCCGCCCCCAGCTGTGAGCACAGTCTGCTGCCAGACCCTCCCCAGCCAAGCCTGTCCTTCCTCAGGTCTCCCTCCCTCCACCCTGCCCCCTCTTCCAAATTTGCCTTTTGGGAGGCTCACTCCCAGTTTCCTCTCAGTCAGCTGTCCAGGACGGATCTGAAAACCTGCATCAAAATAAAAGGCTAACAGGAACAATTGGATAATGGCCTAATGTACTTGTTACCCATTTTATTTTTGAAATCACAGGCCCATGATTTCAACAAAGGACCTTCCTATACAGATGGGCCTCTCTTCTGTAATTTGAGCCTTTTTTTTTTAAGGCTGTCAGAGTTAAATGACTTGCCCAGGGTCACAAAGCTCCTAAGTACCTAAAGCTGGAAACTGGAGAGTCTTAAAGACTTAAGTAGGGGCATGGAGTGACCTGTGTAGTGAGGAACTGAACTGGAGTCTTCCTGACTCTCTGTCCACTAAGTTATGGTCCCTGTCACTCACCTGTCAGCTTATCCTGCTGGTAATAATCACAGTCAGGCACCTTGGTGTAAAGGTTAAGCAAGCACCCGAATGTGTGTATCTGTATCTGTATAGATATGTATATGCACACATATGTGTATGTACGGTATATATGCACATACATCTATACACACATGTGTGTACATATACGATACCGATATTATACACACATACATATACATATATGTTCAATGCAAAGAAGCTTTGGGGGGGAAGAGAGAGAATTGAAGGAAGAGCAGAGACCCATGAGGCATAGGAGATTATGTTTGATCTGAGTCTTGAAGGAAGCCAGGGAACCTAAAAAGTAGGGGTAACAGTGTTCCAGGTGTCGGGGCCCGCCTGGTGCAAAGTCTTGGAGATGGTAAGTGAATGTCACTTGTGGGGAACAATTAGACCAGTTTGACTGAGTAGTCAGCCTTGAAAGGTGGGTTGGAATAATGGAATGATCAGGCTGAAAATGTAGGTTGGTAAAGGTCTCAATGCCAAGCAGAGGAATTTTTATTTTATCCAGATTAAGAGGCAGCCTCTGATGCTTCTGGAACAGGGGAGTAACTTGGTTAGAGCTCAGCTTTAGGAATGGCACTTTGGCAGATTGGAGAGGTGAGAAGCTAGGTATAAGGGGACTGATTAGGAAGCTGTCATCATAGTCCAGGAGAGAGGTGTTTGTGGTAGGAAGGGAGAGGAGGGGAAGAATGTAAGAGAAATGTTGGGGAGACATTGGCCAACTGATTAGAAGTGGGGGAGAGGGGTTGGTGAGGGAGGTCTCAGTCTCAGGTGACTCGCAGAAATGTGCCGGGAATGAAGCTGGGAAGGGCTGGGGGCATGTCCTGTTTGGGACATGTTGACTGAGAGATACCTAAGGGATGATGACAGCCTCATGCAGGGCTGATCCCAGACATCCTTCACTTCCCATTAATAACCTGTTGAGCAATCCCTGAATACAAGAGAGGAAACTTGAATCACTCCCACTGGTCTCTACATGCCTGGGATGCTGCAGCTGCCACAAAACTGTGATCTCAAAGGGATGTGGTTAAGTGAATCCGTGGTCTTACAGCAGAAGACTCTGGGAAATCGAAGCAGCTTAGACATGGCAAAACTTTCTTCCATCTAGACCCTGTTTGCACACCACCAACACTGGGGGTGCTCACTTCTACATGGGGCAGCTCACTTCATTTGGGTGGGGAGGGCGATTGACTTGCCAGTCACACAAGGAAGAGGCAGCATTGGAACCCAAGTCCTTGGACTCCAGAGGAATGACTGGCCTCTAGCTATTGGCCCATGCAAGAGGCAAAAGCCTCTTTGACATGACAGCAGACAAGTCAATCTTCAACATCTCCATGGAACATGACCTTAGCTGTGAGCACCATAGATGAGTGAAAGGAGACAGGAAGGGCAGAGGCCTGAGGCCACAGAGGGAAGCAGTAAGGGAAAGGGGGGAGGGGAAGGGGCAAGCCTGACTGAGGAGAAGGATACAGGAGACAGAAAGAGCCTGGGGGAGATGAGGAAAAGGAAAAAACTGGTGGGTGGCTATTGGGGGGCAAGATGGCACCTTGAGGGTACAGACTTCACTTTTTCCTGTGTATCCTTAGTGCCTGAAACAAAGTCTGGTGTAGTGGACAGAAAGCAGGCCTCAGAGACCAGGAGACCTAGGCTTAAGTCTTACACAAACTGACTGTATGATGCTAATTGCTGGTACCCTTGAGGCATTTTCAGCCATGCCTAACTCTGTGTGACCCCATTTGGGGTTTTCTTGGCAAAGACACTGGAAGGGTTTGCCATTTCCTTCTCCAGCTCATTTTGCAGATGAGGAAACTGAGGCAAACAGGGTTAAGTGACTTGCCCAGGGTCACACAGCTTGTAAGTGTCTGAGGCCAGATTTGAACTCAGGAAGATGAGTCTTCCTGACTCCAGGCCTGGTGCTTATCCAGTGGGCTGCCTGACTGCCCCTATCATGCTAAGTAAATCATCTAATCTCTTGGGACCCTAGGTAATTCTGGAAGATTATTAATAGTTAGGTAGATGCTGTTTGAATGGGGGTGCAAAGATTTGGAAGGATTTCCCTAAAGAAATGTAATCCCAAACTCAGCCCAAAAGGCATAGTTCAGTACCTGGCACATAGAGATGGTTAATAAATGTTTGGCAATTAATGGGGTGTAGAGGGAAGGGAGGGAAACAGGGAGAGAAGTTAAGAGAAAGAAGAGGGCTGGGGCAGAGAAGGGGATGAGGATATTGGGGGGAGGAGAGAAAGAAACAAGAAATGGGAAATGGGAGAGAGAAGAGGATTGGGAGATTGGGAAAGAGGGAGATGGGGAAATGGAGAAGAGAAGTGCTTTAGGAAAAGAGGAAAGAAGGGCGGTGGGAAAAGAAGAGAGGATGGGCTGAGAGGCAGCAAGGAATGTGGAGGCCATGGTCCATGGAGCAGAATGGAGGGCCAGCCTCCAGGGGAAGGGCATCCACATTCAAACCCTGTCTCCCTCCTGGCTCTGTGTCCCTGGCACACAACTTTACTTTCCAGCATCCCCAGGTAGACGGTCAATTGCCAAGAACGTGCCAATCCTCATGGATGATTCCACCTAGAGTTTCCTATACTTATGAAATCACAGGATTGGACAAAGAAAATGAAAACTCTGCCCCCACAGACTAGGAGTGAGGGACCGGGGGTTATTAGGGACTAGCCTTTCAATTACAGAAACTTCTCTTCACTGTGGGAGCTCCAGGGCTAGGCAAGATTGCTTTGTTTTTTTGTGGCCTCATTTTCTACTCTTGATCAATCGATTGACCATCCATTATTTATTGGTGCCTATCATGTGCCAGAAGTCAGCTAGGTGGCTCGGTGGTTAGAGCACTGGGCCTGGAGTCAGGAAGACCTGAGTTCAAATCCAGCTTCAGACACTAGCTATGTGACCCTAGGCAAGTCACTTAACCTCTGGAGAAGAAAATGGTAAACCACTCTAATATCTGCCAAGAAAACTCCAGGGTCCATGGGCCACACAGAGTCAAGTATTACTGAAGGACCAAACAACAAGAGTTATGTGCCGGGCTCTGGAGAAGCAGGCAGAGAACGTCACAGTGCCTGCCTTCCACGAGTTTACATTCTCTGGGAGACAAACGTGCCTAAAATGGAGCATAGCCCACAGGTACGAGGCAGCTCAGTGCCTGCCAAGCCAGACTGTGGTTTTCCACATTTGAAGTCTCTTCCTCCAGCGCCTCCCCCAGCCTCTCCTGGCCTCAGTTTTCTTAGAATGTTTTTTCCTTGTTCTGTGCTTTCTTGACATCCCATTGACCTTCTGTTCTGACCTTTCTTAGTCCTGTGCTTGTCTTTCCCACCAACTTCCTACATAGCCCTCCCTTCCCCTCCCCCCAGCTCCTTCCTTATTAGGATCAGGAAAAAACTTTGGAAGCCACTTAGAACCCCTTTACTTTTAGGGATGGGGAAACAGGCCCAGAGAATTGGAGTGGTCTGCCCAAGGCCACACAGACCCAGGACTGAACCAGGGTCTTCCAGCTCCAAGTCTAAGGCTCTTTCCAGGGCTAATTCACTGGAATCCAGGACACCACAGGCACGCACTTAGTGTCTTTGTTGAATGGAGCAAAGTAGAATGGGCTTGGCTAGATGGGTAGACAGCCCTGGGGCAGTGGGTGCTGGGACCCTGGGAATGAGGGAGGAGGAAAGCAGCCTAGGAATGGGGGAGGGCTCACTTTTCCTCTTCGCCTTGTCCTTCAGCTGAGCAAAAAGAATAGCCCTGAGTCCCTCTTAACTCAGGAATCCCAAGCATTTCTTGCCACCGCTAAGAAGGGGAGGAGGCCTCTTCTCCAATGCTGAGAAATATTTGCTAAACCACAGAGCTGGGAGAGGTCTGAGGGGAGACTGGGGTCTGGAGCACAGGGGCCAGAGATCCCAGCTCTGATTACCATTTCTCTAGGAGGCTGGTTTGCCCTTTAAAAAGAAAGTTATTAATGGGAGGGGGAAGGGAGAGGGGAAAAAGATCCCTGATGGCCCAGTGAGGAATTATGGAATGTCAGAAAAGGAAGGGGACCATTAAGTACAACACATTCATGTTATGGGAGAGGAAACTGAGTCCCAGAGAGAGGAAGGGGCTTACTCAAGGTCACCCAGAGACTTCTTGGTGGGAGCTGGTCAGCTGCCCCCTCCTTGCTCTGGAAAGGAGGAAAGAGAAGATGGAGACACCTCTGCACAGCCTTGGCTGGTCCTGGAGAAGGGGGCACTTCCTTATCTGGCTCTCCCTTGGGGCTTGGCACTCCAGCCTTAAGTGGTGTTGAGGGCGTGGCACCAGGAACAACTGTTCCTATGGAGTGAGCCCTGGATTAGGAGTGAGGAAGATATGGGGTCTGTGCCTAGTACTGGGTCAGTCTGGCTTCCCTTGACTAGGGGGAGCTTGGATTGGTTAAGAACAGGAGGGACTGCCTCAGCCACAAGGCTGGGACCTTGGTGTTCTTGCCTCAGGGGGTCCTAAGGGGATGACCCAATCAAGAGAGGGGAAGAAGCAATAGTGGGTGGTGGAGGGACCACCTGCCTCTGGTCTAGAAAGAACTGAAGCTGGGCTCTGTATAATTGACAGTCAGTGGGATTGTGGGTAAGGCCCAAAGCTCCTTAAGCTTTCTGTCAGAGAGAGAATAGAGAAGGGTATGAAAAAAATGTGTGTGGCTGAGGAGGAAGGGGGTCGAAGGAAAGGAATGAAACCACGTTTGAAGCTGTCGGTAACGGGCTCCCTTAAGCACAAGAAGGTGGCATCATGATAGCTAGAGAAACAGCAGAGGAGGAAAGGCGTGGGAGAGAAGTCGGATTCCCTTGTGTCTGGATGCCTGGGTGGGAAGGGAAACCACACTTCCCTTAGGAGTCTCTGGGGAGCTGGCTCTGTCAGAGACCAGCTGCTCCCCTCTTTTCTCCTGGGTGTATGTTGGAGAGGGAAGAGAGAGAAGGAAACAGAGAGGAGAGAAGAGGACAGGAGGGAAGGAGAGGAAGACAAGGGAAGGGGAGAGGAAAACGCATGAGGAAAGGAAAAAGGGAGAGGGAGAAACAGAGAGAGAGAAGAGGAGAAAGGAAAAAGGGAGAGAGAAGAGAAAGAGGGAGGAAGGAAGGAAAGAGAGAAGGGGAAAGAGGAGAAAGAGAGGATGGAGGAAAGAGAGAGTAGGAGAGAGAGACAGAGACATGAAGAGACAGAGAGAGAGAGAATGTGATGAGAATAAATCCACCATTGTTCTCCAGCACCAAATCTCCTAAATTGTCCCTCTGGATTGGGGTCATGCAGGAGCACAGAGGAGATGATGGACCCTCATTTCTTTGCTGATTCTCTTCCTCTCCCATCCTGCTGCTATAACCAGCAGTGAAGGGGCTGAGCCATGGGAGGAACTGAGAATGTTCATTTAGGGGAAGAGAAGACTTAAGACAGGATGGTACCATTATCTTCAAATATTTTAAGACTATTACTGGGAGAGGGAATAGATTTGACATGCTTGGTCTTGGACCGCAGAAGTAGAAGTGACAAAGGGGAAATTTTAGAGTTCGTGTCAGGAAAAAAAACATCCAGCCTTAACTCAAATTGTTCAACAGTGGAACAGGTTTCCTTGGGTGGCAATAATGACAGTGAAAATAGCAGCTAGCATTTATAGAATGCGTACCATATGCCTGGTCTTGTGTTAAACACTTCACAATTACTATCTCATATCGTTATTATCGTAATAATAAAGTTATCATTTTATAGCTCGTACTGGATGCCAGACACAACAGCCCTGGGAGGTAGGTGCCATTATTATCCCCATTTTACAGATAAAGAAACGGATGGGTTAAATAACTTGCCTAGAGTCACACAAACTCGCAAGTGTTCCTGAGTCCAGAGGCATCTAGGTGGCACAGTGAATAGAGCACCAGCCTGGAGTCAGGAGGACCTGAGTTCAAATCCAGCCTCAGATACTTCCTAGCTGTATGACCCTGGGCAAGTCACTTTAGCCTCTGTTTGCCTTAATCCCCTGGGGGAGGAAATGGCAAACCCCTCCAGTGTGGTCCACAGAGTCACAAAGGGTCCATCATAACTGAATAACTGAACCACAACTTCCTGGGTCCAGGATTTCCCCTCCCTGAGGGTCTTCATGCAAAAGCTTGCTCCTTATACAAGACTTTAAATTCTTAGTCTAGTAAGGGTTGGCTCATCTGGCCTCTGAGGGCCCTTCTTTTTTTTTGGAGAGGGGAAGGTAGGGCAATTGGAGTTAAGTGACTTGCCCAAGGTCATACAGTTAGTAAGTGTTTCAGGTTGAATTTGAACTCAGGTCCTTCTGACTCCAGGGCTGGTGCTCTATTCACTGCACCACCTAGCTGCCCCCTCTAAGGGCCCTTCTAACACTGATAATCCATAGTTCTGATATCTTTGATCTTGTTGGTGCATGTATTCTCCCTCCCAGTCACAGATCCCACCCTTTCTACAACCTAGCAAGTGGTCTTGAGAGTAACCATGGCTGAAAAGTTACCATCATCCTGATGAAGACCTCCTCTGCCCTTAACTGGCAGGCTCTCCAATGATGAAAGGAATCCATCATGGGTTCTGTGTCCTCACTGGCCCCACCTACATCCCACAGGAAGGAAGCCTTTTAAAATCTGCCCTCCTAACTGAACCCAAAGCCCAACCCACTCCCACCATCATCCAAGGTATTTTAGGAATCAGGTTCTATTCCTTTGGCAAGGAGGCGGCTCCAAGGGGCCTTGTTCTAATTCATAATCATGACTCGAGAAGCTTTGGGTCTGTGGACACATCCATTAGATCCAGTAAATCCAGTGCTGAGCACGTTGGGTGGGGGATGCACATGGAGGGGTGTGCAGAGTTCATATTCCTACAATATTTGGGGCTGAGAGAGCCTTGTTCATTGGAGGAAATTCTCTTTGAACTGCACTGCTCAGAAGTCAGGTCATGGTGTCTGCAGTTTGGTGACCCAATCTTGTGTGGATTGTGCAGATGTGTTCCTAGTGCAAACAATTTTTAAAAAAAGATTGAGTGTTACAGGTCCAGGCAAAACTCCAGTGGTTGCTATGGCTCAGGGGTGTGGGGAGGAGGGAGAGATGCCAAGAAATGGCGTCCATGCCCAGACAATGCTAAGAGTGCAGTTGATGGTTATGGAGCCAAGTCAGGGCATTTGGCAAAGAGGATCAAAATGGGGAGGAACTTTGCAAGAGGCAACCTTATGGCTCCTTAGAGAAATCAGCAGTGCCTGGAGGCCTCTGCTGAACCAAGATGGGCAGGGAAGTAACTAAAGGAGTAAATGATATGTTTGTTATGTTATATGTAATAGGAGTACATAATGCAAACTGTTGTGGTATTAATCCCTAACACCTTTTGGTAAGGGCAGAGATCTGTCCCTTTCCCCACTGGATTGGGGAGATAGTGAGGCTTATTGGTAGTTGACTAGCACTCCCAGGAGACATTTGGGTGTGGCAGCCATTTAGGAATGGATCCTGAAAACATTTAGTGCTTAGTCAAATTCCTTACAATTACCTTGCTATCCTGTTTTAATTAAATGTGCTTGCTTTGAATCTGGCTATCATCCATTGTGATCTAGGGAAGAGAAATATGTGAGTTGGGGGAGGGGGTCTCAGAACTGTGACTTTGAGTAGACAGCACCCAAAAAGGGTCAGGAACTTTGGCATAAGTGAGAAGGCAGCCATATCAAGGGGCCTAGGCTCTCCCCTAGATGAGACACAGAGTCTCTGGTCTCCAGCTTAGGAGCCCGTTGAAGAAACAGAGTAGTGAGAAGATCTGTGAATTGAGGGGAAGTCCGAGGGCTCAGGACCTGTCTGAAGCCCTAACTTGCTGTCTGAAGCTGGCTAAGTCATCTTGGTCTTTGGGGGTCAGTCTCTTCATCTTCAAACTGAGGGGCTGGACTACTCATCCTAGTGTCTTATTGACAGCTTTTGATAAAGACCCATGAAATGATTAGAAGAAAGAATAAACCTCAGTGGCAGCAAGGGCATTTGTACTCAAACGGAGATTGCTGGGGGGGGGGTCATAAAAGGGGGGGATTCATGGGGGCTGAAGGGACCTGGGAAGGCTTTGGGCGGAGCAGGCATTTCTGTCATCTTCTGTCATCGAGGGCTGAGGAGCTCTCCATCAGGATGATGGGAGGGTAGGTAGAAAGGAGGATAGGATGGGCATTAGCTGGGAGGATGGCCTGTGAGGTGGGCAGAGAGGACACTGATGGGCATTGGACATATGGCCTCTGTGGGGAGCTGTCTCTCCCAAAGAGAGCTGGATTTGGAGTCAGAGAATCTAGGTTCAAATCCTGGCTAGGTCCCTTATTGCTTGTGTGACCATGAGTAAGTCACTGCCCCTCTCTAAACCTCTAAGATAATAGTGATCTCTACAGTATTTTCCAACTCTTTATCTAGGATCAAAACCACAACCCAATACCCTATCTGGGTATACATGCTGTTTCTCTTCTTTTTTTTTTTTATTTTTTTTATTTTTTTGCTTTTTGGAGGGGCAATTGGGGTTAAGTGACTTGCCCATGGTCACACGGCTAGTTTTTGTGTATGTCTGTGTTAAGTGTCTGAGACTTGTCTTTAAATTCAGGTCCTCCTGACATCAGGGCCGGTGCTCTATTCACTGCACCACCTAGCCGCCCCAATGTTGTTTGTCTTGATTGAAAATAACTGCCTTAAGGAAGACAAGGATGCTTTCCTTTTTGTCTTTGTCCCCATTCCTCCTCTCTCTCTCTGTCTCTCTCTCTCTCTCTCTGTCTGTCTCTGTCTCTCTTTCTCTCTCTCTCTATCTGTCTCTCTCTGCCCCTCCCCCCCATGCAGAGAAGAATAGGAAGATTTATATGTACTGATACGGCATAAATTAGCCAGATCCAGACTAATAAAGGAGTATGTACACATGTGTGCTTATATATTATGTTAAATCCATAGAGAGATGACAAGGTACATCGATTGGTAGATTGCTGGATTTTCTCCTCCAGCAGTCTCATTCTGCTAAATTCGCTCTGTTTCAGTTCAGACAGCTTCCTATCCTCTGTATTCTTAATTTCTTCAAGTGCAGTAATCCCACCTCAGGTTAGGCACCACAAATTGTTTAGTCAGGAAATTCACCTCTCTGGTATTCTGTGAGTCAGAAAGTCCTTTGTGGCCAGCTCTGGGAGGCAGCCAGCATCAGCATCTTGATTTGGGGCTTGGACTAGGTGGCCTCAGAGGTCCTTTCTAGTACTAAATCTGCAGCCCTGTGCCCTTAGGATCTTATCTAAGATGAGGAAATTGAAGCTAAGAGAAGTGACTTGGAAGAGTGGGTCTTGCCTGCAGGTCTCTGGTGCCCTTTCCTGTGCCCAGCAGGGCCTCCTCCCTGGCAGCTTTGGGTCCCTTGGCCACTGCAGGCTGCATGTTGGGAAGCTCCTTCTTTCCCAGAAGCCCCACCCCACCCCCCTCCAGCCAATGAGAATTCAGGAAGCCTACTCAATCAGGCTTCCATTCTAGTTCTACTTTTGTGTCTCAGGTCCAGACTAAGAGTGACCGCAGTTTTTTTTCAGTTCACTTTCTTAGTCAAAAACAGGAAGAAGTTTTGGGGTGAAAAGGAAAGAAACAGGGAGCATCATCAGGGAGTGTCCATGGTAGCCTGGGGCTCAGTGGACCCAGGTTCATATTCTGGCTGTGTCACTATTTGTGTGACCTTGGGTAAGTTACTGCCCCTCTAAACCTCTAAGATAATAGTGATCTCTAAGGTACTTTCCGACTCTGTATCTAGGATCAAAATCACAGGCTCAGGCCCTATCCCAAATTTTATATATGCCTATCTGGGTCTTCCTGAGTTCAAATCTGACCTTGGACACTTGCTAGCGGTGTGACTGTGGGCAAGTCATTTCACCCTGTTTGCCTTGATTTTTCCTCCTCTGTAAAAATGAGCTGGAGAAGGAAATAACAAGCCACTCCAGTATCTTTGCCAAGAAAACCCAAATGGGGTCACGAAGAGTCAGATGTGATAGACACGAGTGAACAATAACACTCTATTAGAGTCTGGGGACAGACACAAAGACAACTATGGAACAGTCTCTGCCCTCAAGGAGTTTCCGTTCTATGGACAAGACCCTGTGCTTTGTGCTGAAGCAGGAACAGAGAGAGATGAGACAGCCCTTGCCCTCAAGGAGCTTCTGATCTAGTACAAGAGTCAAGCCAATTCGGCAGGCATTTATTAAGTGCCTACTAGACACTAGACACTGTGCTAAGCACTGAACGTGCAAAGAAAGGCAAATAACAGTCGATGTTTTCAGGGAGCTGACACTCTAGTGATGAAGCCCATGCAGAAAGAGTAGAAATGGGTGTGCTGAGAGGTATGATCAGAGAAGCAGGGGAGATCAGCAGCCACTAGCCAGGATGATGGGGGCGACCCAGGAGGCTTCCTGGAGGAGTCAGCCCTTGACAGGACATGTGGGATTCGGGTCACACAGTGAGTGAAGAGATACACAAGTGCCAGCCAGTCCCACAAACACCACAAACCTTTTCACAGGCCTTTAGAAACTGACTTAAGAGCCATCTAATCTGGGGCGGCTAGGTGGCACAGTGAATTGATCACCAGCCCTGGAGTCAGGAGGACCTGAGTTCAAATCTGAGCTCAGACACTTGACACACTTACTAGCCGTGTGACTTTGGGCAAGTCACTTAACCCCAACTGCCCTCCAAAAAAGAAAAAAAAAGCCATCTAATCCAATGGCTTCATGTGATAGATGAGGAAATGGAGTCCCCAGAGGCTGTGATATGTTTCAGGTCACACTGAGTCAGAACCAAGACTCAACATAGGCCTTCTGAATCCAAGGCCACTGACCTATCCCCTATCCCATGCTGTGTCACACTCACAACAGTGGAATAAAGTGAATCTCTGGGAGGTGAACTGACTTGCCCAAAGTCACACAGGTAAATTCTGGGCCTCATTGGGAGTTAAAAGCAGGTCTTCATCTTATAAATCCAGGACTCTGGCCCATGATATCTGCCTTCCCTGATAAGTCAGAGTCATAATTTGATTCTTGGAACTGTAAGAGCCTTCAGAGACTATCAAGTCCAATCCTTGGAACTGAATCACAAATTATATCTAAGGATAAGGAAAAGTGAAAAAGAATAAGCATTTACACAGCCCTACTATGTGCCAACCAGTGTGCTGGTGCTTCTTACAAACATCTGATGCCAACCAGAGAGAATTTAATCCATCTTCCACATGACAATACTTCCAATACTTTAAAATTGAAATTTTGCCTCCTACTCTGCCTGATTTCTGCTCTTTTCCGTCTAAATTCCCTACTTTCCTCAGCTGATTTTCATGGGGAATGGTTCCCATTCCTCACAGCTTTCTGGTCACTGTCATATGGACATAGCTCAGTCTGTTAATGTCACTGAAATGCGGTGTCCATAATCGACTGCTAATCTCAATGTGGTCTGACCATTGTGGTCTGCCCAGGACAGAGAACAGGGACTATCACTTCCCTCATTCTGGATGCTGGGCCTTTTTAGCAACATAACTTGAGTTCACGTGGACATTTTTAGCTCTCATATCACACTGCTGACTCATATGGAGCTCTTTTACATGGAAACTCTTGTATGGCTGTGTCTCTCCCAACTGTAAGTGTGCTGTTGACTTTTTGAACCTAAATACATTTATTTTTATTTCATTTCAGCATATTAGTTGTGACACAGATCCAAAATGATTAAATATTTTTGGATCTTAATTCTATCATCCATCCCTCTCTGATCTGTGATAGTCACATATTTGATAAACACACCATCTATGACATCTTTCAAGTCACTGATAAAAATGGTGAATCAAGCAAGGCCAAGACACAGCCTTTTGGCACTCTGCTAGCCTAACGTTATTCTCTTAACTGACACTTCAATGTCCAGTTGGTTAGCCAGTTAAGAATCCATCAAAGTTCAGTATCATTCAGTCCTTACCTCTCCATCCTGTCCACAAGGACATCATGAAAGAATTTTGTCCAATGTCAGGTTGACATCCTGATATATTATGTCTTTAGTTTTCTCCTTTCCTACCTCCACAAAGGCTGACTAGTGCCTGGAGCAGACTCATGTCTACCTGTTTGAAAAGTTCTTGAAGGGAGCTTTAGGACCAATATATCTCTTCTTCCCCAATTCTCCCAGCAAGAAGTAACTCCTCCCAAATGAGATATTTGTAAAAAGTGCTTAGCACGATGACTGGGACCATATAGTAGGGGCTCTGTAAATGCTTATTCCCTTCTTCATCCCTTCCCTTTCTTCCCTAATCTCTCATTTCTGTTTGAACTCCACTATTCATTCCTTAAATTCTAACTCATATTATAGGCATTTGTACATGTATGTATCTCCTCCTAAATTTTAAGATACTTGAAGGCAAAGAATGTGCCAGTTTTCATCTTGGTATATCCCTTTCTTTTTTTTTGGAGGGCAATTGAGGTTAAGTGACTTGCCTAAGGTCACAGGGCTAGTTTTTGTGTTAAGTGTCTGCGGCTGGATTTGAACTCAGGTCCTCCTGACTCCAGGGCCTGTGCTCTATTCACTGTGCCACCCAGCTGCACCAATCTTGGTATATACCAAACAGTGCCTAGGATAGGGCACTATACCTAGTATGTGCTTAGTAAATATTGAATTGAATTGTTCAATCTAACAATCCAGTAGCCCTATTAAGAAAAGTAATCCTATCATTTAAAACCCATTAGAATGGCAAAAATAGCAAAATCAAATGCAATCCAATGTTGGTAAGGCTGTGGGGAAATAGGCAGTACTGGAAAGACTGAAGACTGGTACAAGCATTCTGGAGGGCAGTATGGCAATAGGTCATGAGAGCCGCAAACCTGGTCATCCTTTCAACCAAATGATTCCATTTCAAGGATGCTGGCCCCCCAAAAAGAAAGAAAAGTACCCATCTACATGAAAATATTCCTAGCTGTTCAATTTATTTGGCAAAGCATTGGAAACAAGCATGTGTCCAAAGCTTGGAGAATATTTCCATGAATAATTAATGAAAGCACCTGTTGACACGAAGATGACAAATGAGAACCATGCAAGGAGATATGGAAAGACCCATACGAACTGTGCAAAGTGAGACCCGCAGAGCCAGGCCTCTGAAATTCAACAAGACAACCAGATAACAGACCCAAAACAAAACCTTTTCTTTGCTTGTTTGTTTGTTAACTGATTGCCTCTTCCTCTTGGTTTTATGTAAGATTTTATGCTCATCGACCTTTGGGGTCTGCCTGCCACACAACTCTTACCTGTGGCTCCAAGAAGCTGTAGCCTGCACAGTAGTATACATATGTATGTAAAACTCCATGGATAGGTTAAACCAGGTTGAGGGTAACTAAGGTGAAGTAGAGGGATGTCTACCCCAAGCACATGAAGACTTTCTACTATGGAATGGACAGAGAAGAATAATTTGCTCCAATTGTTATGAAGGTGGCACCGTGGAGAACTTACAGCCTGGTCAGACATGGAAGATGCCAAAGTCCTCATTGCATCCTGGGATATCGTCAGTCAATCTTGATTTCAGTGACTCTGGAAGAGAGAATGAGACTGATGACTTTTTTTTTTTTTTAAAGCAATCGGGGTTAAGTAACTTGCTCAAGGTTACACGGCCAGGTGTTTCTGGGTGGTTGCTAAATGTCTGAGCCCGGGATTCGATCTCCAGGTCTTCTCAACACTGGAGCTGGTACTCTTACTCGCTGCGGTACCTGGCTGCCCCAACTGACGACTTCTTGCAACTGCCTCACTTAACTCCAATTCACAGATGATGTCATTGATCCTCTTTGAAAATGAAGGGCAGACAACAGCAAAGCATCCCATCTTTGGATACTTATTTGATGATGTGCTTTTGTTAATGGTGATTAAGTTTATAACAAAACAAACTTTTTTTTAAATCAGGAAATTAGTTTAGTGTGAAATGACTTGAGTCTTAATGAATGGTTCAGAGCGAACACCCCTTCTTATTGATTGATCAGTCAACCTTATTGATTGTTTGGGGTCCCTAATGTCTCACAGCCCTGCCTAATTGATTGAACTATTAGTGCTTCTTTCCTTTAGTTTATTTCTTTGATCTCTGTTGACATTCAGGCATCCCATATGAGGGATAGTACTTGTACAGATTCCCATTAATGAATACATTATTATGAATGAATTTTGTTATCATTTTGTGTTAGGACCTGAATTTAACAATGGGCAGGATATAGGGATGGAATTATAATTTTTTTTTAAGCAATTGGGATTAAGTAACTTGCTCAAGGTTACACTATAATTTTTTTAGTATGGAAAATTTCTACACAAGGAAACTCCTTCCACCATTGCAAGTCACTACTTTCTTTCCAATTTATGATCTCAGAGATTTGCTTGAGGGGCAATATGACTTGCCTAGGGTCACACAGCCAGGATGGGTCAGAGGCAGGACTTGATCCCAGGGCTTCCTAGCTTTAAGGTCAGCTCTTTATCTATAGTGCCATGCTGTTTCTTATAATGGAAGAAGAAATTGAATAGGGAAAAATGCAAACTCCTTTACTTGGGTTCAAAAAATCAGTTGCACAAGTATAGGCTGGAGGAGATCCTATGAAAAAGAACTAGAGGTATTTGTGAATTCCAAGCAAATCAGCAGTGTGAAGTGCCAGCCCCCAAAGTTCGTGTGATCTCAGACTGCACCAGTAGACACACAGTATCCACAAAGAAGGACGTGATAGTCCCACTGTATTCTGTTCTGGTCAGATCACATCTGTAGTACATATGACCATGGCTTTGACAGATTGGAATAGTCCAGAGTGCAGCGAGGTTGGCAAGAAGGCTGGAGACCTACAATATATATATTTTTAATTTTTTGCTTTTTGGAGGGCAATTGGGGTTAAGTGACTTGCCCAAGGTCACATGGCTAGTTTTGTGTTAAGTGTCTGAGGCCACATTTGAACTCAGGTCCTCCTGATTCCAGGGCCAGTGCTCTATTCACTTTGCCACCTAGCTTCCCCCCTACCTACAATATATTAATAATAGCTGACATTTAGATGGTGCTTTAAGGTTTACAGAATGTTTCACATATGCTAGATTGCATGTGATCTTCACAACATTCTGTAATGGGCAATGGGGAAGCTAAGGTTCATAGAGGCTAAGTGACTTGCCCATGCCATATTGATTGGTTGTTGTCCTTCATTCTCAAAGAGGACCAAAATGACATCACTATGCCAGAGTCAAGTTACATCCATATAGTTAGTATCAGAAATAGGATTCAATCCAGTATCTCTTTTTACTCTACGTTAGGACTCTTTGTACCATATCATGCTGCCATCATTTAAGAATTGGTCCTTTGTGGCACAAGGGATCGTTAATAACTGAGCAGCTATAAAATCACAGGAGAATCAATGTTTGTTGAAAGTCATCCGGCCCCAGCCCAATGCCCTCATTTTACAGATTTGAAAACTGTGGTAAGATCTGAATCTAGATCTTCCCAACTCCAAACTCAGTACCCTCTTCATCAAACCAAGCCTAACTGCTACCTCTTAAATCTTCAGAGTCAAGGTATAGGGGATGTGCCAATGCATTTTCTGCCTGCCAAATAAAAGAAGTGGGGAAGAACATAGAGGCTCCTGTTGCTTAGCTCTAGGGGCAGACTTCTGGAGGAGCAAAGGCTGAAGTAGTAGAAAAGCAAATTTCAGCTCAAACTCCCCAAACATGGGGAGTTTGGAAGCTACTCCAAAGTAGAATGGACTATTCTGAGAGGAAGTGAACTTCCAAGCACTGGGGGAATTTCTTTTTTTCTCTTCTTATTCATGTGTATTTCGTATTCAGTTACATGTTTTTGTGTTGTTTCTCTGCTTAGAGTGTAAACCCCTTGAGGGAAGGTACTGCTTTTGTCTTTGTATTGCCTGTGCCTAGCAAAGTGGCTAGCACATGGTAGATGTTTAGTACATGCTTGTTAGTAAATTGACACTGGGGATTTCCAATGGCGGCTCAATGGATAGGTGTTCTCAATGCTCTATAGGGATTCCTGTCCTAGAACAAGTTGGATCAAATGAACTTTGAACTCCTTTTCATTTTTTGAGCTTCTGAGATTTTTTTTAGGAGAGAAGGGAGGAAAGTGGGGACGTGGCACTAAAGGCTTGAGGAAAGATGCCAACCAGAAGAAAAAAAAGCCACCTCCCTGGATCAACTTTACCTTCCCCAGTTTTGTATTTGGGCCATGGGCCACCCACCTGGCTAGCCAGCCCTGGAGCTACAGGGAAAGACTTTCCCCATGAGTTTGAACCTCAAGGATACTGGGCTTTGGGCAATTTGGTCTTGGCAAACCCCACCTCCCACTTCTAGGGGAAAAAGCTCCAAGGGCTTTGTGGACATTAAACAACTTTGTGCAAAACCACCCTGGGATGCATTCAATGGAGAATGATTTAGAAACATATGGATCACATTTCTCTGAAAATTAGAGACCCTGAGTAAGAACACCCCAGGCAAAATGTGGCTTGAGCTTTGTCAGACTCAAGTTGCCTTGGAAACCATTTGGGGGAACCTAAAACAAAGGTCGAGTTTCCTTCTCATCTCAATTTACATTGTCTTTTCTTCTTTTCCATGGCATCCCTACTCTTCCAGGCCCAGTCTATGACCAGGCTCCTCTAGGACCCTTCCATGGCCACCCCAGTCCACCATGATTCCTCTTCTCTGAAGTCCTAGGGCATAGGTCATTGGGTCTGAGGATGTACCACTTCACCTTGTTAGCTATGTCTGGGCTCCCCAACCACACTGTGAACTTCTCAGCAAACAGGGACCTGCCCTTCTGATGTTGTGTATAATGGACTGTTGGCATTTGGTAAAAAACAAGATAGGATCAGAGTTCTGACTTGGAGGGGCCTCAGAGGCCATCTACTCAAACCCCTTCATTTTAAAGATAAGGAAACTGAGGCCCAGGGAAGTTTATAGAGCTAAAAGGCACCTCAAAGGCCATCTAGTCAACCTTTTTCATTAGGTAAATGAGGTCCAGAGAGAGTATAAAAGATTAGAAGATTGTAGTAGTTATAGAATAGGAAGAGATTTTGGGGGCCACTTAGTCCAATCCCCTCATTTGAAAGATGAGGAGACTGAAGCCCAGAGAGGGTAAGAGCCTTATCTAGAGGCACACAGACGGCAAGCTTTAAACACAGGTCCTCTGACTCTGGGACCAGTATGCTTTCCATTGACTCATTTCTCAGTGTCTGTGCTTTCACTTAACGAAGGTGTTTCAGTAGATGCTTTCTGATACCCCTTCTCTGATTCATGACTCTCCCCATAGGAGCCCCTCTTTGAGCCTTGTCATCTGGTTCCTAGTGCTTTTGGTCTCTGGTTGGAGGAATGCTTCTTGAATTTTTTCAGTGTTGTTTCATTATTGTAGTTCAGTGGTGTCCAACTCTCTGTAAACCCATTTAGGACTCCTTTTTTTTTTTTTAAATCACAGACATTTTTATTCAGACCATTAGAAAAACAATTATTCTAGAGACCTTTACTTCATTCTTCTAATAAGCCTGTTGATCTGGTCTTCCCTCTAACCAGCATCTCCATGTTCCACAAAATGTGCAGTCTTTTTCTTCATTCCACCCCCTGGAGAAGATAATTTGAAGGACCACAGGAAGCTATTGGCAGCTTTGAAGTGTTTGCCAACAGTGTAGATCTCCTGGATCAAGACTTCCATGCAGATAATTCCATATTTACCAAGAATTTTGCAATAAGGGCATTATCAGTCAGGGCAGTTCTCTGTTTCTTAATCTTACAATAACCTTGTTATTGGGGTTATGTGTGTGTGTGTGTGTGTGTGTGCATGCATGTGTGTGACATTAGTCAAGTCATTTCCCTGATCTGGGTCTCAGTTCCTAGTCTATACATGCTGTTTTCTCTTATAGAAATATGCTTCTTGAGGGCAGAAAATGTTTCCTCTTCGACTTTCTATGCCTAGCACCCAGCACAGAACCTGGTGCATAGTGAACTCTTAATAAACCCTTGTCAATTGACTGATTGGTTTGTACAATGAAGGGTCGGGATGACATGATCCCTAAGGTCCCTCAAGCTGTCAATGACAAATGTTCATCACAGGAACAGACCCATAACTAGCAATGGGCAAAGTGGGGTTTGTCCCAGGGCAAGCAAATGCAGGGGTTATGATGGAATGGCTGTGCTTCTTTCCCGAGCTCTTCTGACCTTTGTGGATGTGTGATGCAAATGCTCCCAACCTCACCTCACTGTTCTCCTTACCAGCCTGCCTTTCTTCCCATTCCCTCCATCCCTCAGGGTGAGTTCAGGACTCCCTTCTCCTAGCTTGACTGTATCCGTTCTAGGGCTATCCTTTGCTACCCGCTGACATCCCATTGGATCTCTCCAGCACCTCATCCTACTCATTACTCCAAGTGAAATCATTCCTAGCTGTCACTCTTGGTTCAGCACCGAGAGCAGCTCTCCTCAATTCACTGTAACTCTTTTCACTTTAATTCAATAAATTATTTATCTATCACCATGCTTTTATGAGGCATTGGCTGGATGTCAGGCACAGGACTGAGCACTGGAAACACAAAGGCAGAAGTAAGACAGCCCCTTACCCTCGAGAAGCATATATTCTATTGGGGAGACAGCTTGTACATAGCAATCAATACTCCCTCATTCAATGTGTCTAAGGTAACATGCCAGGCATCAGCGATACAAAGACAGAGAATGAAGCAGTCTCTATGCTCAAGGAGCTTAGGAAGGAATATACAATATACATACAAAGTAATTAGGTGGGTTGAGGTTGGGGAAGACACTGGGAAACCCAAAGAACCAAGAAAGGCATTATGGGGGAGCTGACTTGTCTGAGCTGAGCTTTGGAAGAGAGTTAGGGAGGGAGAGCATTCCAGACCTGGGGAGACAGCCCGTGCAAAGGAGATAATAATTAATAACAGTTAGAATTTATAAAAAATACCTTAAGGTTTGCAGAGTCCTATGCAAATAAAATCTCATTTGATCCTCTCAACAAGCCTGCAAGGCAGGCTCTATTATTGTCCCCATTTTACAGATGAGGAAACTGAGGCTCAGAGAAATTAAGTGATAACCAGAATCACACAGTTAGGAAGTGTTTGAGGCCACTCTATCCACTAGGCCACCTAGCTGAGAGATGGAGTGCAGGGGAGAGAAAGGATATATACATCAGGAAATGCTGGTGACCAATAAAAGTTCATTTCAAAAAGGGGCCATTTTGGCTGAACTGTTCAGTGCATGAAGCGAATTGGGGAGGGTGGGGAGAGTACTATATTCCCGTCTCTGTACCAAGGGCAGGGGCCTGGAGGTTAAAATTCTTCTACTCTTGAGGGCAGGGTATTTTTTTGCCTCTTTTTTTTTTTTTTTTTTGGCTTTTTGGAGGGGGGAAGGCAAGGCAATTGGGGTTAAGTGACTTGCCCAAGGTCACACAGCTAGTAAGTGTTAAGTGTCTGAAGTCAAATTTAAACTCAAGTCCTCCTGATTCCAGGCCGATGCCCCATTTTTGCCTTTTTTTGTAGCCTTAAAACTTAGCACAGTGCCTGACACATAGTGGACTTTCCTAAGTGCTTGTTGATGTAACCTGACTTGATTCTGATCTAGCAGTACTTGGGAGCCCTGCCCCACCCAAGCTGGGTGATGCCCCTTCAGGAGGTGGAGGGAGGTCTGGGCCTGGAGCTCTGTGGAGAAGCAAGCTTTTGCTTGTGACACTCCCCAGCATTACTGAGACATGTGGTTTCTGTACACAAGTCTCTGTGGTTAGCATTTAGCAACGTACTTTCATCTCTGAAGTAAACATTTTTTTCTTTTTCCTCTATATCTGATCGACTGCAATCCAAAGGCCCTAGAAGGGCAAAAGTTCTCCTTCAAACATGAGCCAGCGGATGCTCTTCTCTAACATAATTTTCATCCTGGTCAAACTGACCAGCCCTGGGCCTCCAGGGACTATATTCCTCTGGTCTTTTCTAAAGCAAAAACAGCTGGAGAAGCATTGAACAGTTTGTTCCAGCCATTGTTCAGGGCCTAAATAGAGCAGTATCCAGAAGCATCAAAGATATGGGGACTTTGAGTGATCACCCCAGGCAAAGGGACTGGGAATCTGGAGAAATCCAACAGCTGGCTAAAAAAAACCCAAAACAACACACCAAAAAAACTTCCTTAAGCTCAGGTCACTAAATAGCTGTGTGATTCTGGGCAAGCCACCGAAACCCTCTGAGCTTCCATTTTCTTGCCTGTAAAATCAAGGCTCTTTCATTCATCACATTCATCATGATTTGTTGATGGTAGAGCTCACTGCTTGGCACGTGGTCTTAGTCCCAGCCTGGGAGCAACATAATGGAAAATAGATTGGTTAGAGAGCTTATAGTCTCCCGTGGAATGTCTGCAGGGCCAAGGAAGGACAGGAAGCAACCCATCTCCCTCCATTGATTAATCTCCTCCCAGCCACTGTGGAGCCTACTTCTTGAATGGAAAGTGAAGTTGGAACAAGGAGCAAGGGGGTCACTGTGCAGGAGAGGAATAATTGATATTACTGAGGAGAGAAACCAAACAGGGAGAGGATAAATAGATGGAGGAATGGATAAATGGGTGGGTGGATGGAAGAGGTTCTTTAATTCTGCAATCCCAATGACCTGGGAATTTTGGGATATGCCCAGTAAGAGCTAGTTTGTGTAGGGACACAGACTTAGAACCAAAAGGAACCTCAGAGGTTACCTGATTCAACTCTTCATTTTAAGAGGTGAGGAGACTAAGGTCCATGGAAATGAAATGACTTGACTGAGGTCTGTTATGGGAATGGGAATTTAAGATCTTCCCTGCCCCTTGGCCCTTTGATAGGCTTAAGTGACTCTGAGAACTTTCCTAGATTTGAAAATATACTCTACCCCCTAATAGGCTGAATGTGGTCACCTGGAGCCTGTGGCTGGGAGGCTTGTTTTTCAGGAACACCCACACCTTAATACTTTGCTATTGGGCAGTGGGTTAAGAGGGTTGTGACATTCTCTGAGCTGGGAGAAGGCTATATATACCCTGATGTGAGATTTTGTTTTGGGGCTCACTTTGAGAAGTTATATGATTTGACCAGACAAGACTCTGGGCTTTGAAAACCCAGATGTTGCTGCTTCCCTCTCTGGTAACTGACTAGGTATGATGTAATGGTCAGACAGTTGGAAGCCTGTCTGCTGATGTTTCTCTGTATTTGTTGTCTGCTTGTAACTTGTTTGTATTCTCTGAAGTTTGGAGTGCTGACCTTTTCCCCCTGAACTAAGTAAATGACATATTTGATTAAAGCAAGATTGTTAATCCATTTTGAGTTACTTTCCTTTAGAAAAGCAGATCTAAGAACCTGTGTTGGGAGCCATCCTGGAGATGCTAGGGTGCTTGCTGCTACAAGGTCCCATAGCGAGTGTCGGAGGTAGGATTTGAACTCAGGTCCTTTGGATCAGAGCTAGCACTCTTGTCATCATACTCTATTGCTTCCAGAGGAGATTGGTCTTAAGGCCAGAATTTGGAATAGAAATGATGTCAGAGAAATAAATGAAGGCAGACTCCCCCCTTTTCTTGGTAGTTGGGCATCAGGGGAGAAAGGCTGGGCTTGGAGGCAGGAAGGCTTGGGTACAAATCCTGGCTCTTCCACTTAGTAACTGTGTGACCCTGGGCACATCAATCAGACTCTCTTAGCCTCAGCTTCCTTGTGTAAAGTAGAGAAAACAATCCCTATGGCACCTATATTGGGCGTTGTTCTGAGGCACAAAGGAGGAAATATAAGCAAAGGGCTTTGCCAGTATGTACACACACACACACACACTCACACACACACATTCATGCACTCACACACACACATACATGTTCTTGACCGTGTGAACCTGGACAACCCTTAACTTCTCAGTGCTTCAGGAAACTCCTAAAGACTATAAGAGGGTGACAACCTATATTGGTAGAAGGATGTTCTTCCCCTGGGAGCTTCCTACACTGTACCATTGAGATCAAAGGTTCAATCTCCATCACTGTTTCTGTGCTTATTCCTTAGCTGGTTGAGGACTGGCTTACCCCTTGAATAGTACTGATATGTGCCTGGGCTTTGAGCCAATGGGGGTGGGGGAATACGAAGGCATTGATGGGAGGCGTTGCAGGACTATTGGTGAACTCAGGAAGCTGATTGGTCACTGAGTGAAAGAGCCTGGCCTTGCACAGAAGGACAGCTGCTGAGTCTTCCTCCTTACTGGGACTATGTAGCCAGAGCAGTGTGACCGAGTGAGTCACCCAGACCTCTCTAGAGCTCTCTGAATGGCATGCACAGGGCTAAAGAGGCCAGATCATCTCCTCAACTAAGCAAGGTACTCTAGGCTTCAAGGGACGCCTGAGAATGGACACCTCATCCCCAGAGAAAGCACTGATGTAACCCTCTGTGGCTTAATGTGTTTGCTCCAGGAATAAAAACAAATCAATGAGCTTGGCTTAGAGAGGCCAGTTCCTGGTATCTGGTGGTACCAGGTCACATAAAGAAATGTGGGTTTCTCCTATTAGCTAAGGGCCCTTTCTGGGGCTGACACTGTCATGAAATCATCCTTCAAAAGGGACCTCAGGGAGATATGTCTGGTTTTGTGACAACCACGGGGGTACCTGATGTTGTCAATTCTGAAAACAAAAGCAATTTCATTTCATTTGAATGAAAAACTAATTTATGCCCCATAGCAAAGAAAAGGGTGACCTTCATCTGCTCCACTGAAGGCTTTTTTCTCCCCATCTAAACAACCCTGTTCATTCTCTCTAGACACCTTGGGCAAGTCACTGAACCTTTCTGATTCTCAGTTTTATTATCTGAAGAATGGGGAATAGTAATACCTGTCAAAAGACAGGCAGTCATCTAATGATGAGAGAGAGACACACAGAGACAGAGACAGAAAGAGACAGAGTGAGAGAGATGGAAAGGGTTATACAGAGAGGAACAGATACACTGAGGGACAGAGAATAGAAAAAAGGAGAAAAAAGAGTGAAAAAGGTAGAGAGAAAAGAGAGGGAGAAAAAGAGAGAAGATGAATATGAATTGAGATACAATGGAATAACTGATGGATTTGGAGTCAGGGCCCTGGGTTCGAATCCTAGCTCTGTTATTTACTATCGTGTGTCACTTTGGGCAAGCCACTGAACCTTTCTGGGGTTTAGGCTCCTCCTTTGTACATGAGGAAAAGGATAGGCCAAGAGCTAGAGGGGATTCTAATTCTGCCTTTGTGACCTTGGGTGAGTCACTTAATATTCCCAGGGCTCAATTTCCCCGGAGATGGCTTCTGAAGTCCCTTCCAGCTCAGAGTTCTCATCCTACGAATGATGGGCTGACCCAGAAGGTTTTGGGAGGGCCTAGCTCCAGAGCACCAGTTAGGAGGTTAGCCATCACTGTCCAAGAAAGAAGAGAGGGAAATAAAAGGAGGAGGAAGAGAAGAAGGAAGCTGAAGATAAGGGGAAAACTGATGTGGGAAGGAGGGAAATCCAGGGGGTCACCTTGGCCAACCTTAATCTCTGTAAGTAGGAGGTGAGGTCATCTGTTGAGAATAGAGGGGGCAGGTGGGGATGGGGGCTTGAGGACGGTGGAACAGATTGCAACAGCTGCTTGGGGAATCCAGTAGGATGTCAACATGCGATAAATAAGGATCTCTGAGCAGCACGGAGGGCCCAGCTGAGGGTGAATAGCATGAATTTGCAGTGGGCGTGGTCAGCAGTGGTTTGATGACCTTGTACAGTGATGCTAGATGGCCTGGGGAAAGGATCAGAGAAAGCAAACAATGGGGCTCCCCTGGGGCTGGAGTGCAGCAAACCCAGAATATCAGAAGGTCAAAGGGGAGCAGGATTCCTGGGGGGGAGGGAGTAACTCAACTCAATCAGAAGGCATTTATTAACTCTCTACTTTGTGCCAGGCTGGGTGCTGGCTACACAGACAAAAGTGAAATGGTCTATGTCCTTGAGAAACTCACATTCTATTGGGAGATGCAACACAGACTGAACGTAATACAGATAAGTTTTGGTGAAATGACTAATCCTGGGGCCCAAGCTACAGAAAAGAAATGCTCCGAGAGGGGAACAGGGAACAAGGAACAAGCACTTGGTGATTTATTTAGCTGCTTTCTTCATCTTCCTTTAAAAATGAAACACTCTGATTTCTTTCTTTGTTTATGACATTCATTTTCCAAATTATCTCCCTCCCTCCAGTCCTCTTCTACTCATTGAGAAGGCAAGCAATACGCATATGCATTATACATGAGAACAAGCATTTATTAAGCACCTACTATGTTCCAGGTTTTGTGCAAGCATTTTAGAAATATTATCAGGGGTGGCCAGGTGGTGCAGTGAGTAAGCATCAGCCCCGGTGTCAAGCGACCCGGGATCGGTTCTGGCCTCAGATACTCGGCACCCACACAAAAATAACTGGCCGTGTAACCTTGAGCAAGTTACTTAACCCCAACTGCTTAAAAAAAATATTATCCAGGGTGATAAACCAGAATATTAGGGGAAGGTCAAGGGACAGAGAGGAGTGAAGAGAGAGAAAGGGAAAAGGAGAGAACAGGCAGAACCATTTCATAGTCTGAGGTCTGAAAGTTGGATTGGCTTCAAGTGATCATGAAATGTGAGGTGGGCACTGAGTAGTGGTCCTTGGAGTTCAGGAGGAACTTCAGATCTTGGTGGTAAAATGGTCCTTAACAAATTTCAGATTTGGGACTCTGTCCAATGGGATGTGGGCTTGAGCCAACAGAAGTGTGATCCTAGGATCTAGAGCTAAAAAGGACCATGAAAGTCATTAAATTCAAGTCCCTTCATTTTACAGAGGGGTAAACTGAAGCCCAGAGGGGAGATATGTCTTGTCCCAAACCACATGCTAGTGCCAGTCAAACTTGGCTCTTCTGACTCCAAATCTAGGCCTCTCTCCAGTATGCCAACCTCTCTCCCCCTCCCCCTTTATAAGCCTGGACCTTTGGACCAGGGACACCTCTGATTCAAGGACTGCTAAGGATGGATTGGATAGGGTGGCACGCACTTCTTTCTCCACCTTGAACAATGGCTCTGCCAGATGTAGTCTAACCTTCTGCAACCCCCCATGAGAAAAACAATTCTGTCCTCCACTCAGCCTTTCCCATTTCCTTCTGGTCCTCGCTATCTTAGTATTCTTGCCATCTGTTGACGCCAAGGACACTTCGCTATGAATCTGTTTCATCATTTTTGCTGGCACCTCCCTATCTTGACCAAGAACACTCTGCGGTTTGGTTACAATTTCCTTTAGTTAAGTGTCTCAGAGCTGGAAGTGAGGGCTTCTCTTGGGCAAGATGGGAGCTTCCCCAATCCCTTGCCTTTACTTCGCCCTTCCATGCACCTGTATCCAGGGGCAAAGACGTACTATGCAACCTTAGCCATGCCTGTCCAAGGACCTCTACTCCACGCCCACCTTAAACTTCATGATCACTTGAAGCTGTCCCAAATCTGCCATTGTCCTGGGATGATAAGACCCAAGGATCTCTTCCTCCCAGGGCTATCTTTGTGGCTTCCCCCTCATCAAAGTATGGGCTCTCTGTCCCTGTTGGCCCATTTCCTTTTGCTCACACTCAATAAGGTATTTGTTCACGGCAATAGCACAATTGTTGTCAGTGCCACTTGCCTGTACTTGATGACAGTCAGAAATGGCTGAAATTTGGTGCCAGTCAGAAGGGAGAACAATATAAAGGCCAGGGTGCTAGGATCATAAGTGCTGGAGATTGTAGGGACATCCAGCTCAGGTCAAGTGCTGGCTATCCCACTCACCCGCTGGGTAGCTTTGAACTAAGAGGCAATGTAGGACAGAGAATAGAGGACTGGTTCTGTTTTAGTTTCCTTTGTATCCTTGGCACAGGGCAATGCCTGGCACAGGGCATGTCATTTATAAGTGTTTATTGATTGTCAGGAAGATCTGAGTTCAGGTCTTGCCACTGACATATATGGGGTGTATGACCCCAGGCAGGCAATTCTCTAAAACTACAATTTATGGAATGCTTCCAGATCTGAATGGATAGTTTCCTTGATAGAAACCTACAGAAATAAATCCCAGGTCCAGACAGAAACCATTCAAACTAAAGCTTTGGGACTGCCTTTTCTGTAGCTTCTCTAGCTTTAAAATAAAGGAGTTAGGGGTGGCTAGGTGGCACAGTGAGTAGAGTACTGGCCCTGAAGTCAGGAGGACCTGAGTTCAAATCTAGCCTCAGACACATAACACAAAAACTAGCTGTGTGACCGTGGGCAAGTCACTTAACCTCAATTGCCCTCCAAAAAAAAAAAAAGCAAAATATAAAATAAAAGTAAAATAAAATAAAGGAGTTGGACTAACATTAAATGATCTTGGACTGACTACATAAAAGGTCACTTTCAGCTTTAAAATTCCTCGATGTTATTGTCCAACCTGAGTCTAGTGCAGCCTTCTTAACCTGGGTTCTGTGAACTTGTTTAAAAAAAAAAAACCCAAAACATTTTGATCACTATTTCACTCTAATTGGGTCCCTATATGTGATTTATTTTATGCATTTAAAATCATGATTCTGAGAAAGATACACAGGCTTTACCAGATTGATGACCCAAGGGATCCAAACCCATAGGAAGGCAAAGAGATTCCAGATGTCTAGACTCCTAACTCCACCACTCTTTCCTTTTTGATATATTGTCTCTCTTATTATGACAACTTCATTTATTCATTAAATCAACTGATATTTATGGTAAAGGCACCATCCTAAGTCCCATTTTGGGGGACCCGGATGTTAACAAGTTGAGGTTCCCATCCTCAAAGAGCTTATAGTTGAGAAGAAAGAAGGTCAATGGGATGACCATCTCAAGGGGGTTAAAGGCAAAGAAATGTAGATCTGAGGAGGAGTTTAGAGGCTGACTAGACCTGGGCAATGAGGGAGAAGGAGGCAACTAGGGCAGAGGACTGCAGAAGAGGTGGCTGGGAGGATAGTGGTGCCTTTTGAAGATCTAGGGAAGTTAGTGGGAGGAGTAAGTTAGGAGAAGGAAGAGAAGATGATGGGGTCAATTCCAGGCACGTTGAATTTGAAATGCTGGGACAACACCCAAGTGTTCTAGAAATATTTAGTGGGTAACTTGAAATGTAGAATTAGGTCTAAGCTGAGTATAGAGATTTGTGAATCATCCACATAGAGGTGTTAGGTGACATTGTAGGAGCAGATGGGAGAGAGAGTGTAGGGAGAGACATAGAGAAAGAGAAACATATAAAGAATTACAGAATTTGAAAGGAGGAAGAGACCTTAGCCACCATGGAATTGGACCCATAAGTGAAAGAAACCCTTCAATGCTAGACCCAATCAGTGGCCTTTCAACATCTGCTTGAAGACTTCGAAGGAAGGTGCACCCATCACTGGAGAGAAACAAAGAGAAAAACTTCAGGAAGTCTGCATTTAGGGGGGCAAGCAGAGCCTGTAAAGGCAGAGAAGAATTCAAAGCTCTGCATTCATTTCATCTAGCTTCTCATTTCCTTCAGTTTCAGCTCACCAAAGCTAACTTTTATGTCCCTGGGTCTCAGTTTTCTCACCTGTAAAAGGGGGAAAAGTAGACTACTTTTCACCTCAAGGTCCTAGGGGCAAGCCCAAGGGCAGGGTTTCTAGAATTGTCCCTCACAAGCCTCTTACAGTGTGCTTTCCCTGGATCGTTGGCCAGAATGAGTTCCTTTGTAGAAGGGGGCTCTTCTGGGGCTCCTGCATCACCAGACTGGCTAATTACCAGCTGCCTTGCTGTTTTATTCCAATAGCCTCCCTCCAGGTGTGCAGCTGATTAACTTAGCAGGTCTTGATACATCATCCAATTATCAGAACACTTGATGCCGCTTAAATTGATTAAGGATTTCTTGCCATAAAGTTTACACTTGATTAATTGACCTCTTTAGACAAACTCTATAGCCCTTCTGAGATGACATTGATTGGATTGAGGGTGGACAGAGACTCCCCTACCCTCCCAGCCAGTACCTCTATGTATATTTCTTTTTTTTTTTTTTGGAGGGGGAAGGCAGGGCAATTGGGGTTAAGTGACTTGCCCAAGGTCACGTGTCTAGTTTTGTGTTAAGTGTCTGAGGTCAGATTTGACTCAGGTCCTCCTGACTCCAGGGCCAGTGCTCTATTCACTGCCCCACTAACCGCCCCAGAATAATTATTGTATATTTTCTTTTTGGAGGGCAATTAGGGTTAAATGACTTTCCCAAAGTCACATGGGTAGTGTGTCAAGTGTCTGAGACCGAATTTGAACTCAGGTCCTCCTGACTCCAGGTCTATGAATATTTCTAAGGTCCTTTCTCTTCTGCCGCCCCATCAATCAACAAGTATTTATTAAACACGCACCATGTGCCAGATAAAGCACTAATCCCAAAACTTCAAACCCAAAGATTAAGAGTCCCTACCCTTGAGGATTGTTGTAGATCAATCCTATCAGCATCTACAGTACGTCATAGAATTCTCTTGGCAAAGATCTTACTGTATCGATTTGCCTTTTCCTTCTTCAATGTGTCCCTATTTTACTGAGGCAAGGGGTAAGTGACTTGCCCAGGGTCACACAGTTGGTTCCTGGCTCCAGGCTGCATGCGCTTCCCTAATTCTAAAAGAGGGATGCAAACATAGGAGGTAGGTGCGGAATATAAAATGCTCCAGAGGTCTTAGTGTGGTTCTAAGCTGCCAAGGTTTAGACTGGAGCGCTGTGACTTTGGGCCCTCACTGGGTGTGCATCCCAGACAGGCCAGCGCGGTTGGATCGGAGAGTGCAGGTGCGGGTATTTTGCAAGGCTAGGGAGGGGCCGGGTTTGGAGGGCTTCTACCCAGAGTGATCCCGAGGTAATGAGGGGAGCGGAGCGGGGTGACACGCCCCCTCCAAGGGGCAGCTCTGGGGAGAGTGGGCTGGCGAGCGCAGGCTGTGGAATGGGGGGAAGGGCGAGACTGGGTCGCAGGTGGAGGGCAGCCGAGCGCTGGGTCTGGGGGCCGAGGGCGGCGGGGACAAGGAACCCTGGGGGGGGGGGGCATCCGCGGTTGCCCGCGGGCACGGGAACCTGGGCTGGGAGGAGAGCCACCTTCCCACTTGGGACTATGGAGCCTGGAGAAGGGCGGGGGGGACTGCTTTGCATTTTCTCCGCGCACCCCGAGGTGAGGCAGTGTTCCCAGAGGCACGTTTTGGGTTCGAGGAGGAAGGCCGTGGCAGGGAAGAGCCCCGGCTTGGGAGCCGCAGGACTTCGGGTTCCGAACCCACGCTGGTGCGTGCCCCTGTCTGTCACCCCGCCCCTCTCTCGGGGTGTCAGTTTCATCTTCTGTAAAATGGGCACAATCGACCTTGAACTTGCAAGGGAAAGGAGGGCAGCGCTAGAAATTCTGCTTCAGGGATCACGCCCCATACGCCCCTCTCTCTCTCGGCCACAACTATAAAGCCCGCCCCGAGCTCCTGCTCCTCCCTTCACCGGCCTCGCCCCTTCCAAAAGCCGAGAAGCCCTGCCCGAGCCGCCGGCTCTGCGGTCCCGGACGACCGCAGCCTTCGCGGTTGGCTCCGCCTCCTGCCAATCATCGTCCTCAAACCCGGCGGTCCGTTGGAGCGTCTCTAGAGGGGCGGGGCTCCCGCCTAGCCCGTAGGGAGGGTTTCGGCTTCCAACTCCTCTCCCTCCGCCCACTCGGCTTCTCATGGGTCGAGTTGTCCATCCATCAAGTGCAAAAGCGGGTTTTGACTGGGCGAGTTGAAGTGAGGGGGCAGGGCCTGGGAGGGCGAGGCGGCAGGGAGGAGGGAAAAAAGCGAACGCCGCTAAGGAAAAGCCCGTTCCTTTGGCTTCAATTGTCCCAACCCCTTAGCTCTCCATGGGTCGAGATGGCCGTCCGTCGGCGAGTCAGCGGGCTGCGATTGGGCAAGAGTGCCTCGGGGGCGGGTCTCGGGCCGCGCGGGGAGCCGCGCATTGGGCGGGAGCCCCTGGGAGGCGGGGATGGGCGGTGCGGGGAGAGGCGCGGCAGGGCTGGGCGCGGCGAGGCGAGGCGCGGCTCGCAGATCACTGCCGTTCCTGGGCAGGCCGGCCGGGGCATAAGACAGAGCGACCCTGACCTGCTGGCTGGCTGGCGCTGCCGGCCTCGCTGCCTCCCTCCCTCCTGCCCGCCCGCCCGTCTTCCCGTCATTCCAGCTCGCCTTCGTTCTCTCGGCCCGAGCGCAGGTGGCAAGCCGGAGTCGGCGCACGGAAGCGGCCGCACGTCCGCTCGAGGGACCCGACGCGGCTCAGGTGAGCTCGCCGCCTCCTCCGGGGCCAACGGCGGCTTCTGCGCGCGCCGTGGGGGGCGCGCCCGAGAGCGGGGCGGGCGGCGACGAGGCACGCAGTGTGCAGCGGCGGTGCGGGCGGGCCGGAGCTTGGTTCTCCGCTGCGCCGGGCCCGGAAATGGGTGCGGGCGGGCACCTCTGCCCCGCTGGGCTCCGCCGCGGGGGGGGCCGGGCCCCAGGCCCGGAGGGGGCACTGCCTGCGGGCTTGGGGTGGCTTCGGATGGTCGGAGTGTGGGTCCCGGGGCCGGGTGGGCACCTGGTGGGGGTAGGCGCCCCGGAGCCGGAGCCCCCCGGACTTCCCCACCAGCCCCCTCTCCTCCGCAGCCTTTCCACGATCCCCTCTTCTCTTCCCTCGTTTTTCGTCTCCCCTTTTTCCGTCTTCTGTCTTTTGTGTGACCCCCTTTCTGCCCTCTTTTCTCCCCTCCTCTCACTGTCCCCCCTCTTCCTCTCCTCTGTTTCTTCCTTCTCTTTCAGGTCCCGGCCGCAGGTAAAGGACAAAGGCCGGGAGGCTGCCCTCCTGGAGCTCACCTTCCCCTGGCACGGCCCCCCCCTTTGGTGACTCAGTTTCCTGCAGTTGCCCATCCCCCCATCTCCAGCGCCGGCCTCCCCCGAGGTGCGCGCCGGGGGGTCGGACCTGGCCGGGCTTTGGAGCCCTGCTCCTTGGAAGCCTTTCTCGGGGTAACGGGCTGCCCGGACCGTTGGGCAGCTGCCGGCGTGCCCCTGAGTCAGAGGCAGACAGTCCTGCTGCAGACATGGCTCATAGCTCGGCCCGGTTTCCGCCCTCTCGTCCCGACTTCCTCATTCGCTTGGCTGTGCTCCGGGAGCCGGGGAAGGGAGGGGGGTGGGTGTAGCTGGGCCGGGGAAGGAGTGGGAGCGGAGCCCCAGGCTGGCACACCCCCTCCCTGGCTGCGTCCTCTGCCCTCTGCCCCTGGCCTTGGGTGAGGGCTGGCATGGCACTGCTTCGGCCTGTCCGCCCGCCGGTCTTCCTCACCTTGCCCAGCTCGATGAGTGAGGTGCAGCCCTCCACTCTGCTCCCTCTGAGCACCTTGCCCTTCCGTGGAGCCCACCCTAGTTCCGAGGCTCTGCTCTCTGCGCTGACCCAAGTTTCCTCTTTCCTGTTTTGCAAATGTTTGGGGCTTTTTCTTGATTGCCCTCTCCCCTCCCCCTCCCCCTTCCCCTCCTGGGCCACACCCTATGGGGCTTGGGGGCTGGTCCTCCGTAGGCCCGAAGCCCCTGGAAGGGGAGGGAAGGAAGACCCAGTGAAGGGCTAGTTAGTTCTGCTGTGGTTTTTTTTTTTTTTTTGCAGGGGTAGAAAAAAGCCGTTCTAGATAGACAAGAGAAAAGGTCTATTTCATTACATCTGAACTCAGAAGGGTGTTATGGGAGGTCCAGCTAGTCCCCACCAGTGAGGGGCTAGACCAGGTCACATCAGCCCGCTGGAGTGAGCCTGGGAAGTCTGTATTTTGTAGCACATGGGTCCTGCCGAGAAACACAGCTGTTTGTCCCCAGCACGAACTCACTCTATGCTAGGCTCTCATTGACATCTTTTCCTGGCTTCAAAAGTAACAGGATGCATCAGTTACTGTTGAAAGTCAAGAGGCTTCAGCCTGTTCATCCTGTAACAATGTGACTAAGTTTGATTTTCTGGGAGGGGGAGCAGTTACTTGTTTCATCCTACCTTTTTTTCTTAAATAGAGGAATCCGATTTATTTATATTTGTACCAAACTTTTCTTGCTTGACTGCTGTGGGTGGTATAAGGACAGCCCTTGATCCCAGGCTTCAGATCTCAGTCTCTTGAGTCCTACCTGTGCAGTAAGACAGTGGCATCCTAGATCCTGGGGAGGACCTCAGCACTAGCTAGCCAGTGACTGGCACATAGTCCTAGAAGCTTCCTGAGAAGGACCTTATCATTATGGGAGTTCAGAGAAGGGATTTTCTGATGGGGGGGGGGTTTGAGGGTGAGAAACCAGAGTCGAGGAATGCTCCAAGCATGTTGCAGGCTTTGCTAACTGAAGCAAGTTTAGGTCCAGTCAGAAAGTGAAGAGTCATTTAGTAGGTAATTGGGGGTAATTAAAAACTTCAAAATTGTGCCTTATAATTTTAGAGCCATCATGACCGCAGATGGCTGGCTCACCCGAGGCTGAGTGTGACAGTAAAAGGCTGCCCTTTTCAGCAAGTTAGGAGTTCTCAGCCTCTTTAAATGCCATCTGGTCTTGGACATTTTGGTTTGGAGGGCAGTGGAGAGCAGTGCCTCTGCCTTGGATGCCAGAGAAGTCCCTGCTCCCACTCTTCTACTGACCAGGCTGTAGGAACGTGGGCTCCTAGAGTAGACTGTTTCCTCATCTGTAAAATGGAGATGATGTTTGCCCTGCTACCTTCCTCATAGAGCTATTGTGGGAAGCATGAGGTGACTCTGTAGCCACCATTGGCTAGAAATGTGAGCCAGCATTTCATAGACTCCTTCTAGAAGTGTAGCTTTGGGACTCCGGATCATTCTGGTTCTGATCCTTTGAGATCTGAGTTGGGAAGCTCTTCTGTGATTGGAGTTGTTGTTCTGAAGAGCTCTGGGGTCCCTTCTTTAAAAAACAAAAACAAAAACAAAAACATAAGTTGGCTTTGGGAGATGCTGTCCAATTGCTTCTCTCCAAGGATAAGACGTGCATGTTAACCCCAGTTTGCTTATTTTGGCTTCTTTTTACTGAGCGTTATGATGGAGCCAGCAGAATATTGCCAGGAACCAGGATGGGCCTGCTTTCTGCTGTTTCCTTTCTTGCTAATCCTTCAGTGAAGTACCTTAGGACTGCCCTTAACCAGCTTGACATTTTTATTTCAGAAGGAGAGAGGGCTTGGCAGTTTTCCTCTCAGCATAGTCTTACCCTCCTCCAGAAAGAAACAAAAAGGGGTGAAAAACCCAGCCCAACCTACGCTGCCTCCTCCTGAGTCTCATGTTCCAGAAACAGAATAAATAACCACACCATGGTGGTGTCAGAATTGGGGGAATGGCCCCAATTCACTGTAAAGCAGCATCTCTTGAGGTGCCTTGGGCAGGAAGTGTCCTAGAAATCCTCTGCCAGGCAGTGGGGTCTCTTGGCCTTCACCCCTGGTTTGAGAAATACTTATTCCTACAGCCATCTTGGTCAGGCTGAGGCCCTTGGCAGCCCCCCAGTGCTTGCAGTGGGGTACAGTTGGATGGGGGGGGTGGAGCTCAGTCCTTAGTCACATAAGGTTTTCTAAGCACAAGAAGGGAGCTTAGAGATAACTACTTTATTCAAGGTTATTTACCTGATAAATATTAAATACAGGACTTGAACCCAGGTCCTCTGCCTCATGACTTAATCTAGGGCTCCTTTTATAATTTGTAGCACCAGTTTATATAGCTTCTTTCCTTTTGGTCTGGAGTGTTGTGTCTCTCCCTCTCCCCTTCCCCCAAGCTGGATGAAGGAGGTCCCAGTGTGGACAGTCACCCCCCTGAGGCAGATCACTCCATCTGTGTCTAAGGTGTTACTTGAACCCAGGTCATCCTTACTCCAAGGTGGGCCCTAAGCAGTCCCCACAAAAACACTGTTTGAGTTGGGAGGAGAGTGGAGGAGTGTTCTCCCTATTTTGCAGATACATTTTTTACTCTGAGTATATTGGATGAAAAGCCCTTCTAAGAAGCCCTGATGCCCGGGCCAGAACTCAGAAGGCATGTGCAGCCTAGACAAGTTTGGACATTGCTGTCGGAAAATTGTTCTGCCTTGTGTGTTAAGCTACCTGAGCATTTAAGCCTAAGAAGTGCAGCTTGGCTCACTGCAAGGCAGAAGTTTTCTGCTGTTAAAAAACTACATTCCTAAAAACCAGTGCTAAAAAGGGATCCTCTCACGAGCTGCTGCTGCCTCTGCCTCTGCCCCCATCTCTGGGTTCTGGCCCAGGCCTGGAGTGCTTGGCCTCCTCAGCTGGGCCTCCCAGCCTCCTCAAGTCCCATCTCAAACTCCTCCTTCTACAGAAAGCCTTCCCAGCCATCATTCTACAGCTGATTTATACCTCATTGTTTTCGTGTTGTTCCACCCCTATTAGATCATAAACCTGCTTGGAGGCAGCGAATGCTGGGACTGGCTTTGTCTCCTCAGAGCTTACAGTGCCTGGCCTGTAGTAGGCACTTAAGAAATGCTTAGCCCATAGTAGGTACTTAAAGAATGTTTATTGTTCTGACATAATTGCCTATCCAATAATGCTGATTCACATTGCTAGAGAGTTTTTAATTTTTGCAAAGCATTTCTTCACCACAGCCCTGTGGGCCAGATGGGCAGTCAGGTTGGGGAAGCTGAGGGTGTAATCTTCTCACAGTCAGGTTTTATATACATAAAATAGGATTGCAAAGGGAACCAATTCTATTGGAACCAATTCTTTTTTTTTTCTTTTTGGAGGGCAGTTGGGGTTAAGTGACTTGCCCAAGATCACACAGCTAGTTTTTGTGTTAAGTGCCTGAGGCCAGATTTGAACTCAGGTCCTCCTGACTTTGAGGCCGGTGCTCCATTCAGTGAGCTACCTAGCTGCCCCTGGAATATAGTTCTAAAACTATTTTTAAAAGAAAATGATTGTGCCCCATGGTACGTAGTAACCCTAAGGGTGGGATGGAATAGCTGGGTTTGGCAGGTGGGCAGTGCTGAGACCCCTGCAGCCCCAAGAGAATTGTAAGGGTGAGGCAGAGGAGTGTTTGGCCTTTGGGTGAGAATAACAAGTCATTAGTAACCCCTTGAGACTAGGTCTTAAATGGAACCAGCACTCCCATCAAAAGAACCAATGGTGGGCTTGACTCTAGTCCCAGGCACTGACTCCTCTTGGTAAGATGTAAGATGTGTCCATAAGTGAAGGAATGCTCAGAGCCACCTCCCCTCCCCCCCCCCACTGGCTGATGCATGTCTCTTTAAAAAGGAACTTAGCATAGGCGCTGATTACTTAGTTCCATATTCTGACATCAGGGCAGATGATGTCTCCAGACTGCCCTGATTGAGTGTCCTGAATGCAGAGAGCAGCATGCCAGCTACCCGCTTAGGTTCTCGACTCCCTTGAATTTGTTTCTTGCTGACTCAGACTTTGTGGGTTTGTTGTTTTTATTTCCCCTTAATTTGACCTTTTCCTTGAAAGGCCCTACCTTTTTCCTTTTCTGTAGCCTTGCTCTGATGTTTGCCACCCTCCAGTCTGTGCGCTGCCCTCTGGGACTTTCATTGCCAGTGGTCCTCTGAGGAGTTTGAATGAGTGTACTTGATTCAGAAAAATTAACTGGGGCTCTGTCCCTGTGGATCCCAGCTTATTATTATCCCTATAGGGCCTTTTCTGATTTCAAGCATGGTCGAGGTCTCCAGTTACACTCCCCTACCCCACCCCCATCCATCCCTCACTGTAAGGGTAGCTAAATTTGGGGAAACTATTTTTTGGACTTAGTTTTTCCCTTTCTCTTATTGAATAATTCAAATTCCTCATTTTTCACAAATTTGTATTAGACACTGAGTCTGCCTTCTCACTGCTGGGGGGGGGAGTGGGGTGGACAAAATAACCAGAGATAACAAAAGAATACCATAGATTGTGACTAGTACCTGAGAGGTACAAAGTACTGTGAAAAAAAGACCTCCAAACTCTTGGGATTTGTCTCCTCAAGGCTGTACAAGCTGTTATCATGGCCTGTCTTCCTCCCCTCCTCTCCCCACACATACCATTTAGCCAAACACCACATGCTTAGCTCCTTTAATCTGGCCTCCAAAGTCAATCCTTCCAGTCCTTAATCTTTGGGGATGGAAGAGGCTGATGTTCCTCTGAATCCTTTCCAGTTGATTCCGCCTTTTAGAACTGGGATTCCCACAACCAAACCCAAGTATGCCCATGGAGGTCTTTCTGACAACTTGGGGATGTGATGAGGGGCCATTTCCCAGCTTGCTGCTTCCAGGTCGAGGGGCAGAAGGTGTGGATTGAGAGAGTGGCCTCTGGAGGCAGCAATTCTGGAGAGGGTGCAGTGACTTTCCTCAAGCTTCACTGTCCTCGTTTTTGGGGGTTTCAAATCCTGTGGGCAGCAGGGAAGTAGTTAGCCCCCAAATGGGTCCTGATCGGTTCTTTTCCAAACTGAACATTGGTTCTTGGTCCCATTACTTCCTTTGCATCTAGCCTGCGATGACCTTAAGCTTAAATGGATTTGAGAAGCCTGATGGAGAGAGAGCATGGGTTAACCAGGATCCCCAGAGAGGCCTGGGCTTCAGGACAGATACTTCCCAGAGCCATTCCTGGCATCCGTGTTGGTAGTGAACTTGGCATATTCAGTGGCCATTTCTTAAACATTTGTGTGCGGGGCTATCTCTGTGCATTCCCACTCAGTAAGATCTGGCTTCAAATCTTGTCTTCAGATGCTTTGTAGCTGTTTGACTCTGGGCAAGCCACTTAACTTCTGGGCCTCAGTTTCCTTCATCTCTAAAAAGCAGATAATAATTGCACTTACCTCTCTTAGTTGTGAGAGGATCTGGGAGCTGATCTTTATAAAAGGCTTTGTACACTTTAAAGTGCTAATTAAAAGTCCCTTATTAGTGACAGTCATGTCCTCAAGCGAGGCAAAGACCATTCCAGCTGGTTTGCTGACTCTCATCAAGCTACTTCAGACATTTCTGTGACATTAGATATTCTTTCTACAAAAGCAAGACAATTGCCTTTATTTAGAGTCATGTGTGCTCAGAAGCCTGGGTTTCCTGTGTTTTTATGAAGTCATTGGCCTGAAGAAGGCAGCTTCCTTCCTGTCTGATAGGGCCGAGGCACTTGGGTGGCCCCATCGCGTTGGCTCGGTGGCTGTTTGCCCAGGAGGCCCCAGTCTTTTTGGTGCCCGTTCTTGGCAGCCCGTTGTTTGGAGGGGTTGGACCGAACATTTTGATGCCACTGGCTCAGCTTTTTCTGATATATATAAACTCCACCTCTTCTGACCTGGGTCCTTTAGCACACACTTATTGACCCCCATGTTAGGTGCGAGGCATTATGAGAGTTGCTGAGGGGGACATGAGACATGCTGTCTTAAAGAGCACATGGTGCATTTGCCAGTGAAAAATACCTTGCTGTCCAGCAGCTGTTTAGACAAGTAATTTGTTAGGAATCCAGAGGAGGGAGAGCTAGATCCCTCACCTTCTTTATTCTAGTGGGGGGGAGGACGTGAGGCCACTTGTGGCCCTCCAGGTCCTCAAGTATGGCCCTTTGACTGAATCCAAACTTCACAGAACAAATCCCCTTCATAAAAGGACTCAATCAAAAGGCTGCAACCAAGGACTTAGAAGGTCACATGTGGTCTTGAGGCCGCAGGCCCCCCACCCCTGCTCTAGTCTCTGTGGAAGACGTGGTTTTCCTGTTCTCGACATCAAACCCTCTTCTTGGAGCTTGCTTCCCTTGTCATTCCTTCTTTCTCTCTTCTTATCTACAGGTTGCACCTTTACCTCTTGTAAATGTATCTCCATCTTTTTTTTTAAAGCAGTTGGGGTTAAGTAACTTGCTCAAGGTTACACAGCCAGTTATTTTGTGTGGGTGCCGAGTATCTGAGGCCGGAACTGGCGCTCTCACTCACTGCGCCACCTGGCCGTCCCTAGGTTCTCCATCTTTAAAAACATTTTTTTCTAAAAGTTTTGGAGGCAGTCAGGGTTAAGTGACTTGTCTAGGGTCACATAGCTAGTAAGTGTCTAAGGCCCAATTTAAACTCATATCGTCCAGACTCCAGGGCCAGTGCTCTATCCTCTGTGCCACCCAGCTGTTCTCAGAGACCCTTAATCAATGTTTGCTGGTTATTTGTAGACTGAGTGTGCAGGGAGGAGGAAGAACTTCCAGCAGACCTTCAGAGAGTGGGGAAGGTTCAGTCAGCCAAGCATGCCAGCCACAGCCTCACTGGTTAGAGACAGTGCTGAGGAGGCCCCCATTGCCAGTTTTCAGTTGTTTCCATAACCAGTCAGGCAGTCAACATGTATTTATCAGGTCCTTACTGTGGAGATGCAATGAAAGCCCTCTCTTCAAGGAGCTCAGAGCACATGTAAATAACTAGGCACAGAGATTGGAAACAGAATCCATGGAGAATAATCCTTGAGGGAAAGCCCGAAGAAGAAGGTGAGGTTTGAGCTGAGTTTTCAAGGAAGGGAATGCAGAGGCCAATGTGAGGGGCACAACATTCTGGGCATGGAAGACTGCCATTACAAAGGCCTGGAGACAGGAGATTGAGCAGTGTGTGGGAGGCACAGCAAGTCAGACCAGTCTAGCTGGGTCATAGAGTGCAGGGAAAGGGATAAGGTGGAAGAAGGGGCCAGCTTAGGCAGAGCTTTAAATACCAAACAGAAGGTGATACTGGCTTCGGGAGGAAATAGAAAGCCATTAGAGCTCTTTGAGCAGGGGCATAACTTGGTCAGACCTATGCTTTAGAAAGATCACCTTGGCAGGTGGGTAGAGGATGAATTGGTCTGGGGAGAGACTTGAGGAACTGAGGAAACAGCTGCCAACCTGGCATCAATAGGGCATGCAAGTATTTTCCCAGGGCCTGGATTTGTACAGCAGTAGTCCTCATCAGCACATTCTGTAGGGGAGGCAGCTGAAGGTCTGAGAGACAGGGAGGTGCCCCTGATTATATAGCCAGTAGGCAAGTGTCTGGGGTGGGGAATCCTTGGAAGTAAACTGGTCAACACTTGTGAGCCACTCAAGGGGCTACCCTGTCTCCCATGGTAGGAAAGAACACATTTTCTCATGGATAATGGTATCAAAAAACTTAATTGATTCATTAAGGATAAAGATTAATAGGCGGTGTTCCTGTTCAAAGGTCTGGAGCATGATCTGCTCTTGCCTGGAGCAGTCTGGAATATTGTATGAGCTGAAAGGGAGCGCTCAGGGTGCTCTCTCTGTTCAATATTGATTCAGGGCACTTAGTAAATTGCCAACACCTCCTAAGAGATTTCCTGTCTGTTAAGTAAGCCCAGCCCTTTAATATAAGATAACCCAAGCAGATGGCTGGCTAATTCCATCCTCCCTTACTCTATTAAATGAGTTATCCAAAGTATAAAGGTCCACCCTCCAAATTCTTCTGTTGACAGTCCTGTATCCCAGAGCCTTAATATGGATTGCTTCTGAGACTCCCTATGAAGAGCTCTGGTGGGGAGAGACCCCTTGGTTCTTCCCAGCTCTAAAGGACCTGGACTTGAGTTATTTGTAGGGTGCTGGTCAGAAAGCAGCCGTTGGTGCTTGAAGTGGCCTTTTTAGTGTTCTAGGAGACAGACTCTTTACGCAGAAGAAAATGGGTAAAGTTGTCTTGTTTTTTACCCTGTTTGGAAACATCCCTGAAGGCCATGGGAACTGTTGCCTGTTTGGGGGCCTTAGCCTAGCATGGTGTCAGACATAGGTGCTTAACGAAATATTTCTTAATAAGAATTATATAAGAATATTAATAAAAAATCATCAATAAGAAAGTTTCTTGTTCCCTCTAGAGATTTGTCAGTTTTGGGGGAAGAATTCAGCCCATTGGATTTCCTCTGCCTTCAATCAAACAGGAGGATTCCAGGGTCTTGGAGGCCTTGTGTTCTAGTGGAAGGGACACTGGCCTCTGGGTCAGATCTAGTTCTCATTCTCCTGTCCACTGTGGCCATTGCATTGTTAGTCTCCCTGGGCCTCATTTCTATCTTTCATTTGTAAAAAGGGATGATAGCTCTCTAGAAGCCTATGCTAACGAACCTTAAATCAAAGGCTCTCTAATCTAATTCCATCATTTTACTGTTGAGAAAACCTCATGGAGCTTCAGTGACTTGGCCAAGGTCATGTGGGTATCCAAGGTGGCTGCTTCCCTGTACCACCCTGCCTCATAAGCTAGATTAGCTCATCTCTCCACCTCCTGGTTCCTTCTAGGCAGAAGGAACTGAGAAACAATAGAAAGGAAGGGGCTTGCTAAAGTATACACAGAAGGAGAAGAGGCACCATATCACAGTTGTAAAGACAGAACAGACTTCCCAAAAGTGTTTCCCAGTAGTGGGCACTTTCGAAGGCTCTCATCCTGAGGACCAGAAAATACTTGGGAGTAGAGTGAGGTGGTCTGTGGTGGCCTTCAGCCAAGCCGGAGCTGCTGTGGGTCACACAGGGAACTTGAAATGGGAAAATAGTGACAGGGATAGCACTGTCAGGACCAAGGAAGTAAGGGTAGAGAGGGATGCTGCGAAGCCCATTGGCCGAGCCAGTTTGGGGCCAGAAGTAGCTACAGCCCTCAAGTTTCTGAACTTCCCGTTGTCTGTTGGGGATGGGCCGAACATGGAGGAACAGGCAAGTGGAGCTTTGCTTCTTGCATGATTTGGGAAGAGGATAATGCATTCCCTTAGTTTCCCTTTTGTCTTAAAACTTCTCAGTTTCAGTTTTTCCACTTAGGCAGGAAATATGCCAGGCACTGTGCTAAGTGTTTTACAGATATCTTATTTGGTTTTTCACAACAACCCTGCGAGGCAGGTGCTGTTATTTTCCCTATTTTTCACTTGAGGAAACTGAGGCAAACAGGGTAAAGTGACTCCTCCAAGTCACATAGCTACTAAGTGTCTGAGGCCAGATTTGAATTTAGGTCTTCCCTAACTCCCACCTAGCTGCCTTAGAAGACTTCTTGTTTTCCCTACTTGATGTTTAGGGACCAGCTTGCCCTTCTGAAAAAAAAATACTTTTAATATATTTTTAAAAATTATGTTTTAAATTCCTTCCTTCTCCTGCCCCTCCCCCATCCATTGAGAAGGCAAGCAATATGATGTCATTTATACATATAAAGTCATGCAAAACAGTTCCATGTTAGCCGTGTTGCAAAAAACGACAGCAAAACACAATAAAAAGCAAGAAACAAAGTGAAAAAAAATTTTTTTAATGTGTATTCAGAGTCCATCAGTCTGTGGAGGTAGATGGCTTCCTTTATCTTGAGCCTTTAGAATCGTTTTTGGGCCATTGTATGGTGAGAATAGCTAAGTCATTCACAGCCAGTACAGTATTGTTACTGTGTACAATATTTTGGTTCTGCTTGCTTCACTTTGCATTAATTCATAGAAGTCTTCCCAGGTTTTTCTGAAGCCATCTTGCTTATAATTTCTCATAGCACAGTAGTATTCCATCACACTCACATACCACAACTTTTAGTCATTCCCCAATTGATGGGAATCCCTTCAATTTCCAGTTCTTTGCCAACACAGAAAGAGTTGCTGTGAATGTTTTTGTGTATGTATGGTTCCTTTTCTTTTTGCTTTGATTTCTTTGGAGTAGAGACCTAGTAGTGGTATTGTGGATCCAAGGGTATACAGTTTTATAGCCCCAAACTGTTCCCCGGAATGGTTGAACCATTCAACCATTCACAACTCCACCAGCAATGCATTAGTGTCCCTATTTTTCCACATCCCCTCCAGCATTTATCATTTCTGATGGGCATGAGGCAGTATCTCAGAATTGTTTTAGTTTTCATTGCTCTAATCAATAGATATAGAGCATTTTTTTATGTTACTATTGATCAGCCCCTTCAGTTTTTAAACCCACAGATGTTAGTCCTGCCTGGATACTTGTTACTTCCTAGAGAGCCCTGAGAGAAGCTGTTTCTTCTTTTTTTTGTGAGAAATGAGGGATGTCTATTGAGTGGAGGAAAAGTTAGAGCTTCATTGATATCATAGCTGGGCTTGGGACTCATAGAGAGCTTAGATGAGTCCTAGACAAGGGAAGGTCAGAAGTTGGGGGTGGGAGGGACTTAGCTAGAAATGGCCCCTGCTGCAGACGTCCCCTTTGGGCTGCATATCGACTCGATTTAACAATGGAATCTGTGTTTCATTTTGGTTTTATTTTGTTAAAATGCAATTGGGAAATAATCTGGTTTAGGCTGCCCTCAGGAGTGTTGCAGTCACCCATTTGCCAGCCCCTCTGCCTTAGCCCAGAGAACAAACACCATTGCTAGAAGGATCATTCAGCCCTTTGTTTGCTCTTCTCCCTTTTATGGGTGAGGGCATTGAGGCCCAGTGAAGAAGGGTGCTTTGCCCAGGGTCAGTCACAAAACTAGTAAGTAGGAACCCAGGGCGCTCCATTCCCAGGGCAGAGCCCCATCCATTTGACTCAAGCTTATCTAACCTTATCCTGGGGTTCTTGCCTTGACTCACTGGCAGGAAACCTTTGTACCTGCTAAAAAAAACAGTAGGGTGTTAATGCCTTCTTTTCCTGGGTATTGATTGAGCCTAGTTGCCATGACTTCTTCCTAGTCTGGTTGCCAGACAATGGCTTGGCAATGCAGTGGAGAAAGCTTTGGTCTTAAAGAAAAGTCCTGGGTGTAACTCCTGAATTTGACACTTAGTGCCTGTGTGACCCTGGACAGGTCCATTAAATCTTGAGTCTCATGCTCATGTCACATATGATGAAAAAAACTTGAGCTACCCACTCCACAGTAATTGAGAGAGATTATATGTCTAATGTATTTTGTAAGCTTTCAAACATATTACCTATTATATAGTAAGTGGAGTAGTTGCTTAATAAATGAAGTGATTTTCATTACACCTAGAGAGTGACTCCCTCAGACCCAGGATTAGGAGGTGGGGGAACCTTCCCATCTTCCATACATGCCCACACCTCCTGTTTCTTTTCACTCTCCTCGAGATTACTGCAGTTCCATCTGTCTCATTGTAGAGGCCCCTGCAGAACAATGAGCTGGAAGGCCTCTTGTGGGAGGGGGCTGCCCTTCCAAACTTGTCCTGCTGCCTTATAGGGTAGGATTTTATTTATGTCTTGATTTTGGAGTGGCTACCAAGAATGTGTTCTCTGTGGAAGTTTTTGCTTGTGGGCACTGCATCTCTTGGAGGGGACTTTTGTTCTTCTGAGGATGCATGCCCTATGCCCTAACTAATAAAAAACAACAGTCCCCCAAGGGGATATTGGTTCTGATCATAAACTTGAAATGTGGATTCCAAGCCCAGACATGGGGTGGCAGCCAGCTGCAGCTTGCTGTGCACAAGACCTGGTCTGTAGAACACCCTTCTGTCGGTCTTTCCCCCCACCCCCCTTTCTTTCCCTTCCCCTGTCTTCTTGGCCACGCTCCTTCCTCATTGTGCTGCAGGAGTGATGCTTGGCTATTTATTCCCCAGGCTCTGTGCATGGGCTTACTTAGCCTAGCTAACTTTATGGGCCCCACTATAAAGCACAGCCCTTTGTGTTGAAGCCAAGACTCCTCTGGTTGCTTAAGCCAGCAACGCGACCCAGTCTAAGGCCTTGCCAACCTCCTTACATTGAAGGGGCCCTGAGCTTTCCCATCTCTTTTAGGAGCCATGAGGGAGGCAAGTCTTCCAAGGCCAGGCACCCTGCTTTCCTATTGGACAAAGCCCTCTGACTATTTCCCATTTGCTGCTGTGCAGAGTGGGTGGGGATGTGCCCAGCAGCCATTGAGAAATACCTCATTGTGAAGATGCTGACTGGAGGGCTGAGGCACCAGGAGCCAGGGCGCCCAGTCGCCTCTGACTGGCTGACTGGCCATCTCATCTCCTCACCAAGTCACTGAGCAGCAGAGCACAGGTTGTTCTCCTTGCCAGAGGGAAGAAGTGTGGACCCTTCTGTAATTCAGCAGCTCAGATCCGGTAGAGCAGGCCTCTTGGGGAGAAGGCAGTGGCGCTGATGATTTTTCTTATTTAATTGTCCTTGGGTGGACTGGTGGTTGAAGCTTCTTGCATTTTGGTTTCTAATAGGAATTTAAAGAATGTTTTAGTTAACTGATCAAGGTTAAAGGGAAGAGGTCAAAACTGGATTACTGTCAGATGGCTTTTGTACTCCTGGACCTGTCTGGGACATTCAAGAGTGTCTGGTTTAGAAGTCTTCCTTTCTGACCACAGTTCATGACAATCTGATAAGGACTTATTCCATTTAATAGAGTGTCACCAAAGACCAGACTGAGGGGAGTGGTCCAGTTCTCTCTGGGGGAGTGAAAGAGAGTGGTGTGGAGAGAGGAGTAATGGAAAGGGAGAGAAAAGGGGGAGAGAGAGGATGCCTTTAGCTTGGGTGTGAGTCATAGGATTTAGGGTTTAGGACTTGGGGAGGCCTTCAAGATTATCTAGTCCTACATGATAACTTTTACAGATGAAGACACTGAGGTCTAAGGCAGACAGTGATGACCAAGGTCAATATAGACAGGAAGTGGGAGAGATGGAATTTGAACCGTGACCTTCCAGCTCCAAATCCTGTACTCTCTATTGCACTGATGTGGACTGTGTATGCTCCAGGAGGGCAGGGACGGGCATTCTCCTCTTTGTGTCTATCTCTAGTACTCAGCACAAGACTTTGCCAGTACGCTCTGAATTCTTATTGATGTGGGCACTCTTTCGGCCAGTGCAGGCCGTAGCCCATCCATGCCGACTTTGGTCCATTTCACTCTTGGCCAGGTCGTCACGTCAATTCTTCACCAGGGATCCTCCCAGAATACTCAGGGCTTTCCTCATTGTGGACACCAGTGGAACAAGGGGCTCGTCTGTCGGTTACCCTTCACTCTAAGTACATGATTGGCCGGCTTTCTCTTTCCAGCCATACATCTTTCTGGTCATGGGTAGTGACTGCCCTCTCCTGTGACTCTTAGACATCTGTCCTCATTGGGAAAACATCAGTGATGACCAGACATTGGGAATGGATAATGAGTGTGACCTAGAATTTACAGGGAGAGAAGGGCCTTGGGTCATCTTTGAGAACTTGTAGGGTGCTTTTAATCACACTAAGATCACCCCTGAAACATTTATGAAACAACTATGACCAAGTCGCCTCCCTTCTGGGCCTCAGTGAGGCAATTAGGTGAAGTGACCACCAAGGTCTTTTCACACTCTGTATCTGTGGTCCTTTGAAATATGAACCTTAGCTCTTTGCTTTAAAGCACCGAGACAGTGCCTCCCCAAAGACTTCCCTGCCCTGCTGTGGGTATCATCTAAGTGTGAAGTTTTTGCTTTTCAGCCCCTAATGAAGCCCTCCCCTCTGCTCCCAGGCATTGCTTTGGTGTCTTCAGAACCAGACGTGATCCTGGCGGTGACCACAAATTATTCTTTGCGGGTGGTAAAACAACTAAAGGCAGAATCGTGCTCTTGGGTGGAATGGCCTGCCTTCGTCCTTCAAGTTAGCGAAAATCTCCTGGATATGCTTTGAAGTGGGCATCCTGATTCAGGAAAAGCAATGAAGAGGTTAGGGGAAGGGAGCTTGTTCTTTGGTCTCTTGTCCTGTGCCTTTCGATTGAAGGGTAGAGATGGAAACCATATTCCATTGGCTTTTGGGACTCACAGCATGGAAGTTCCCTCTGCCTGCTGTTCAAGGCAGCAGTATCTCTGTTTTCTTGACTTGGAACTTTCAGAACCTAGGGGTGATGTGGTAGCTTGGCAGGGGCCACACAGCCAGGACACAGCTTTCCTGGTTCAGAGGCTTACTTTCCACTATCCATGCTGCAGAGAGAGGGACACACACACATTCAGGGTTAAATGCCTAAGTGTGCCCATTTATGTACATGTGTATTCTCTCGTCCTGCTCTATACCCAGGACAGTCTGGCACTCAGTGGGTATTTACTGTCAGATCCCAGACACCCTTTCTCACCATTCCTGACTCTTATAAACTGACTAAACATTGATTGAATCACAGAAGGCTGTAGTGCTAGTCCCGGGAAGGACAGTAGTGACCATGTAGTCCAGCTACCCTTCCTCTGCAGATCTGGAAATTGGCCCAGGGTCACCTAACACAGCAAGTGGTGGCCAGACCAGTCCGTAAACCCAGGGTGGTGACTACCAACATCATTTCATTTGACAAAATGTTGCCTTGACTTTAGTAGGGAATCACGTGGCATTAACTTAGTGAGTCTAGTCTAACTTTCTAGTAGTCAAATTCTGGACTTCTTTTTTTTCCCTCTCATTTTAGCCTAGGGTATAACCCGGACCCAGAGAGAAAGGCCCTTCTTTCCACCCTCCATCCCACCCCCACCTTCTTTCCCTATTCTAAATAGGTGCCTAAAGAAACCGGAATCAGGCTGTAATTTATCCCAGCTTTGGCCTGTGCCAACCTGTGGTTGAAACCCTCTTGGAGACCCTAAGGATAGGAGACTTTTCCATGCCTGGTCTTTGGATACTTGAGATGGATTGATTTAGATACTGTTGTTTTTAAGACGTACCTTGACCAGAGACACATCTCTGCTTCTTGTTTCATATATGTTTTTGGTAATAGTTCCGGGGGCAGCTCACCCACAACAGTATGCACAGTGCTGTCCTCAGGACCAGTCCATGAAGTACTGAGCTGCAGATGTTTCACAATGAGGACATGGGGGAAGTGACTTACCTAGGGTCATGCTATGGTTAGTAAATGTGAACGTGAAGATTCCAGCCCAGTTGTTCAGGCTAGAGCTCCTCCCACTTAGTGTGTTTGTAAACCAGACCCTTAGGTGCTCTCCAGGTGGGTCACCAGCCTGATTTAGTTAAGGTATGATTTGGTTACCTGACCTGGTTTAGCTGATGTTCCACCAACAAGGGTATCTCCAGCCCTCTTTGGGGTTTTGGTTTTTTTTTATTAATTTCTCACAACTATCATGGGAAGTAGGTACTGCTGATAATTCCTGTTTTACAGATGAGGAAACCGAGGCAGGCAGAGGTTAAGTGGTCTTATTAGTGTCTGCGGCTGAATTTGAATTCAGTTCTTCCTTACTGTAGGCTAGGAGTAGGGAACCTGTGACCTGGAGGCCACATGTAGGCCTCTAGGTACTCAAGTGCAGCCCTTTGACTGAATCCCCTTCATACCAAGATTAGTTCTGCAAAACTCAGTCAAAAGGCCACACCCACGGACCTAGAAGAGCCTATTGCACTGTTGGCTGCTCTTCCTTCTCCCACCTTCCCCCCCCCAGGTGCCTGTTTAGCCTTTGTCTTTTAGTAGAGTGTGTGTGTGTGTGTGTGTGTGTGTGTGTGTGTGTGTGTGTGTGT
>NW_027185720.1:11992773-12036475 GCF_028583685.1 Petaurus breviceps papuanus | reverse complement strand
GTGTGTGTGTGTGTGTGTGTGTGTGTGTGTGTGTGTGTGTGTGTGTTGTGTGTAGGTAGGGAAGGTCTAAAAGATGCATATAAGATATTGACTCTACCCTGAAGGATGTAAAACCCCTTTGTATTTCCTGTTACAGGATCTTAAGACCTTCCATTGAGAGCTAGGCCAGAGTTTTTTAGTCCTTCCCCTTCATTTTATAGATGAGGGAACTGAGGACAAGAGAGGCCCGATTGCTGATGATCCACACCAAAGTGGGCTCTGGCCCCAGATCCAGGGCTCTCACTAGGATTGTATTGTCCGCTCTGGTCTTGCCTCATTGCTGAACTCTGAGGACTGTCCATATTGTCTGTGAAATGGTATCTCATCAAACAGTTATCATCTTCCAGTGTGGGGGATTTTTCTGATATTTCGTTTATTAAAGCAGGATTTGTTTTGTAGCTGCTATCCCCATTGACAAAACTTGGCTACGTTTTCCTTCCTGGGTGTAAGCACCATTGACCTGGTTAGAAGCCGTCTGTGTCCCTCTGTGCCTCTGGGATTGAAAGAACAGAAGCCCTGGATTCTAGTCCTGCCTCTTTCACTAATTGTGTGAGTTTGGGAGGAAAGCACTCACCTTTCCAACCTCAGTTTCTAGAAGTTTCCCATTCGTTCCCAGGGCTTTTCACACAAGCTATTTTCTCCTGTCATTCTTATTTGCAGATAGATTTCCTCCCTTCTCCTACCCAGTGAAGCTTTCCTTGTAGCAGAAAAGGAAAAAGAAAAGTGCAACCATGATCTTGAGTTTGTTAAGCTGTTTTTAAAAATGCTAAATTTATTTGTAAGTATAAAAGTATATAAGTATTTCACAATGACAGGTAAAACATTTTTAAAAATTTTGAGTTCCAGGTTCTCTCCCTCCTTGCCCCTTCTTTGATCTCTTATATATACAGACCTTATTGGGGCGGCCAGGTGGCTCAGCGAGTAAGAGCACCGGCTCCAGTGTCGAGATGACCTGGGATTGAATCCTGGCTCGGATACTCGACACCACACCCAGAAATAACTGGCCGTGTAACCTTGAGCAAGTTACTTAACCCTAATTGCTTTAAAAAAAAAAAAAAGAAATACAGACCTTACTAAGAATATTCTTAAGCTATTTTGTTTTAATGGAGAAGGGGAATGTATCTGCCCAACCTGCCTTAGTAGGTTGTTAGGCCTATTTTATATGTGTGTGTAAAAGTGTCTTTGTGACCATAATCCACCCTATAAATACAATACGTTATTATTCACTATTGCTCTGTTGTAGTGATTCCCATGAAGGTGGAATATTCCACAGTCTCTTCTTTTGCTTTAGTTTCTACTTGGCCTGACTAGTTGGATGACCTCAGACAAGTGTCTTAAACCTCATAAACCCATTTCCTTTTCTGCCAAATAAGGTTGGATGGAATGACCAAAGGTCCTTTCTTTGCCGTGTGTCCAGGCAGCACTGAAGGGCTGGGACAGCTCCGCCTTGGCACCCAGACACAGCTAGTGGCAAGATCCCCATCTCCAGCTGAAGTTCCTTGCAGAATTTTGGGAAAGAAGTTGCCTTCCTCTCTGGTGGAATAAACTGTATTTTAGACAGCACCTTTCAAGCAGGCTGTTGGACAGTGATGGCTGTCACTATGTAGGATATGGGGGCAGCTTGAGCTGGTCTGAGGCTGGAAGAAATCTTCCTTTTAGATCTGGAACAGCTTTTTAACAACCTAGTCCAGCAACGAGTTCATTTTATAGGAGAGGAAAGGAAGGCCCACAAAGGCAAAATGACTAAGCCAAGGTCATTCGACAAGACTCAGCCTTTTCCAGCCTCTTAATCCAGTGCTTGCCTACTCTACCATGTGGCCCAGGACAAGTACTTTCATGTCGTTGGTCCTGTGTCTTTTTAATTAAAAAAAAAAGAAATGAAATCTAGATGTTAGGCCAGTTTGTCCCCCCTCAGTGGGGCTGGCTGTCCAGTGTTGGACAAGCCTCACCACCCTTGTCACTGGAGAACAGTGATGTGAAAAGACCGGGGGATGGATACTAGTGGCAGCAGCCAGACAAGGCGGCTGTGATCTTAGGCCGGGCAGGCCTTCAGGGAAGCCACAGTGCTGCTATTCTGTGTCAGATGACCTCCGCAGTCTAGTCTGTCACATCATCCTTTAGAGCCACAATGGGAAGAGAAGAATGAATGAAGCCTCTGGGGATGGTTGGGGAGGCCATCTTGTTGTGAGGCTGAACCTTTAGAGGAGTTAGGTGTAAGTTATTAGATTTGTTTGACTTAGTCCCAAGGGGAAGACTGAGGGCTGACCTGTGGGTAGAAGGTGCAAAGATGTGGATTTCTGCTCAGCATAAGGCAAAACTACTCAACCAACAGAGCCTTGCCCTGAGTGTTGGTGAGATCTCCTGTGGTGAGCTGCCTCTCCCTGATGGTCAGTGAACCCTTTGGGATGTGCTAGGCTCTAGGACAGAAGACTGAGGAGAGCTTGGGTCATTCAGTGATCTGTTTGTAAGAGAAGGAGGTAGTACAAGAATTATGAACCTCACCTGCCAAGCTAGGGCTATCGACATGAAAGCAGCTCATTTGGAAACTGAGGTGGTCAGTAATATGGTGGAACCCAAGCTTCTGAGGCTGTGTGTTAACCAAGTTCAGCGAGTTCATATTTGTAAAAGGCACTTAGCACAATGCCTGGCCGGTAATGTCCTGCTCCTTCCCCCTTTTCCTGAAGCCAAGACTAGAGCTCTTGCTTCTGTCCCTGGCAGCCGGCCTCCCGTGGGCTAGGAATGGGTCAGAGCAGCCTCTCCACTGCCCTTTCCCCCCAGCCAGCCACTTAAGCCCCCTGGGTCATGGGCTGGAGGGGCCCACCTTGCTGTTAGCAGTGGCTTTCACTTCTTGGGTCACATGTTGTGTCAACTCAGAAAAACCAATAGGCTGCACTTTCCAGTTGAGACAGCTGCTATATAATTACATCTCTTAAATATGGTTATTTTTCTGCATTGGGTTTCAGCAGACTATACTCATATGCTTGAAAAGGAAAACTGTTCTCTCAGCAGAACTAGGGGAAAAGGGTAGCTGTGGCTCAAGGCCTGAGTGGCCCTGCTGCTGTTCACACGGCCTGGAGTCATGGGCTCTGGGTTTGAATTCAGGCCCTACTGCTTCTGTAGAACCTCTCTGGGCCTGGGTTTCTTTATCTGCTAAAGGAGAGGGTTGGATTTCGATGACCTCCAAGGTGCTTTTCAGCTTAATCTTATGATCTGCTTTCTTTATCTGAAAGTTGACTTTTCTCCCTCTTTCAAGCCAGTGTATTTACTTAAAATATCATCTGACTGAGAACAAGGATTCAGGCTGGGCCAGGTGCACACAGTGTGCTGAAATACCTACAGCCCTGTCTGGTTGTTAAATAGTAACTTTGCTGCTGAAATTCCTGAAAACTTACTAAGCCGAGACAAGCCATATAAGGTAAATGATGCGGGGGGGGGGGGAGGAGTAGGCTGGTGTGGTCTGCTCTTGCCAGTTTGCTGGGGTTTGTTTAAGGGAAGAATGTATGGTTTGCAGGCCCCCCTTCCTCCCAAACCGTGGGGAGGGGAGGCTGTTTCTCCAAGTCTGCAAATGATTCCAAGGTGGGGATGGGACCAGCAGGGAAACAGGAGCCTTACCTACCTTACTCTACCTGCCACCATCGATGAGAAATTGAGAGAATTTCACATGAAAGAAATGGGGCTGGGAGGGCAAAGTGTTTCATGGGCCAAGCCCCAATACCAGGGGTGGGGGGGGGGTCATCAGGAAAGTAGGACCCTTGGAATCAGAGAGGGTTAGAGGGGGGAGGAACCTGCATGAGGAAATGGCAGAGGTGAGCAGCTCCTGGAGGGCTCCAGGCAAGGCAGGTGAGGGCGGAGCTGAGATGAGCTCATTCTTCAAATAGCTCACCAATTAAAAGTCAGGTGTCCAATGCCAAGTCACTTATTTGATGAATGGAAATTCTGCCTTTTGGGCTCTGAGCAGAGTTGGTCAAACCTGTTGGCATCATTTTTGGAGGGGAAAAATGGACAAGTTCTGTCAGAGAAATACCACCTTGGGAGATTATTGACTTGTGATAATTAGAAACTCAGGGCAGTTCACTGCCTGGGCTTGGAACTACTGCCCTTTTGTGTCCTGCTTTCTAATTGACATAGAACCATGAGGTAGGTATGTCCAGGTGTTAGCCCCATGGGACAGAGCAGGCCCTAGCCTCACCCAGAGAGGGACTTGGCCCACCATTGTATCGTGTGTGTAGCTAGTGAGGAACACACACACACACACACACACACACACACACACTCACACGCACTCTGCCTTTCCTCTCCAGTCCCTCTCTGTCCCTTTCTGTGCCTGGGGGCTGTGCTCAATGTTTCCATTGAACCAATGACCTGTGTGCAGAGGGAGCAGTGGAATTGACCTCTCAGATTCCTTTCTGGTGTGAGTGGAGCCTCTGCTCCTGGGTGCCCCTCCCTCTCCTGGAGATTGCCCTGCATTCCTGGGATTTGAGTCTTATCTTGTTCTGCCCCCACCCCCCATGCACACCACTTAAACAGGAAGCGATTTAGTCATTGGATTGGAGGAGCTAGAGCTGGAAGGGGCCATCATTTCTAGCCCTTTCATTCTCTGGGACTGGGAAGTGGGGATTGACTTGCTCAGTAGTCACACCATCTAAGTAGCAGAGGCAGGCCCTGGTCCTCCCTTCCAGGCCCAGTGTTCTTCATGGACATCTCCATTGTGTCACACAGCCTCTGATTCCAAGCCCTGATGTTCCAGGTAGGAATGAACTAAGGTCACAGAGGGGCTGTTAAATTCTTCCATCCCTACAATAAATAATGAAGAAAAGAGTTTCCTCATTATACTGGACTTTTTAAGTGTTCTGGTCCTAGAGAAACCTAGAGAAAGCCATTCGATTCACAGACAGAAGGGTGGAGTAACAACTTAAGCTTTGGAAGGAAGAGGGCCTCTGCTCTTCAGGAAAGAGGTTGAGACCGTTGGTGAGTGAGAAGGTGGAGAGCTCCCCATTCCAGTCTTGATGTTAACTGGAAATGTTCCTTCAGTTGAGATGAGTCATGGGAAGTCTGTGCATAGAGCCTTTTAGTGAAGGAGGAGAGACTTTTTAAGCACTACTGCTAAATTCCTCTCTTGCCTTTCCCAGTCTGGCTTTCTTATCTGCTAAACATCAGCACAAAGAGGTTGGAATACTGCTAATGGAAACAAGTCTGAACTCCTTCTCCAAGCAAACAACATTCCTGAGGTGGGGGTGGTAGCCAGGGCCCTCTCCCACCATCCCCTTCCCCACCAGCCTCCTGAGCAGCTGCTTGAGCCCCTCCTTCCCTCCCTCCCACTCGGGAGCAGAAGGAGCCTGTACTGGAGTAGGAATGCATAGAACAGGGCTGCCACCCGCCCTGGCCCCTACCTTAACCAACCTTTCTGGAAAGCTGCCGGAGGAGGCCAAGCCAGAAGCCTTTCAGTGGGGGTGGCCTGGCCTAGCACATCCTTTATCTTTGGGCCTCCAGACAACCCTCCCAGATAGGCTAGGCATATTTACTGCTGAAGCTGAGACTCAGAAAAAGGGACTGGGTGTGTTGACATCATTTGAACACAAAACAAGTGATTAGAAGGAGAAAGGAAACCAGCCATTCTTGTTTAGTTGAATGGAGAAGTGAGAGCCAAAGCCCCACTGGTCTTATCAGTGTATAGACTTTTGACAGAAAGTGGATTCCCTGCATCCTTAGGTCTGGTGACTGCCCATAAATGTTTTAGGATCATGGGATTTAGAGCTCAGGAGGATCTCAAGTCTAGTCCAACTCTTGATTTTAAGAGAGGAAACTGAGGCCCAGGGAAAGATGGGTTGCTAAGAGACTTGCCCAGGGTCACAAGGGCTGAGCTGGAATGTTTGTTCCATTTGCCCATGCACCCCAGTGCCTTAATGCCAGGAATCAACCAGATCCGGGAGCATTCCCATTCCCATATTGCAGCACATTTGGCTGAGCAGATCATGGGGGCTGCCATAGCTCTCAGCTTTGAAATCTTACCCTTTTTAGAATCCTCTGGTTTAAAATCACAGACATTCTAGGTCTTGTTCCCCATTCTCTCCAGTCCCAGGGAGCTCACTCTCTGATCTGAGACAGCATGGCCATGGCTGTGAATGGAGAGAGTGGGGAATCTCTGGATTATTTTATTTGACTGTTCTTAAGACACTTAAAGATTTCCCCTCCTGGCCTGTTTCTTTTCCAAAAAAGAGATGTTTCTCACAGTATCTGGGAGAAGCAGAATTCCCCAGTACATTGGTGGGGTATGGAGGTATGGGGTGGGGAGTAGAATACCAAGTCAAGGGGGAAGTATGTGTGTATGAGTGAGTGGAGGGGGGGGAGAGAGAGAGAGAGAGAGAGAGAGAGAGAGAGAGAGAGAGAGAGAGTGTGTGTGTGTGTGTGTGTGTGTGTGTGTGTGTATTGGGCTGGAAACAGTTTTTTGGTCAACTTAGTTACTTGAAATTGCATCATTTCCTGAAAAGTCCTAATTTAGCTTCTGGTTGCATCCTGCTCGGTTATGGCCTAAAAAGGCAACTGGTTTGGTTTCTTGGGGTTGGAATTCTCTGCAGGAAGCTGAGAAGGGGCAGTGAGAGCAGAGCCCTTGCCTTGGCTAGCCAACCCCTTAATGGCAGACAATGAGCATTTTTCCTTCCCCCGGCTGTCCTTGCATGGCTGTTGCTGCTGTTAGTGGCACACACACAGGAGTTGTTTTCTGATCTTGAATCAGGAAGGATTTGCCCATTTGGAAAGATTTTTTGATATGGAGGCCTGCTCCTTGCAGCTTCTCCCCTAGATTAGTCCTGGCATGGAAAGGGACATGGTGTGAAGGCAAAGCTGGGAGCCAGCTCACCATTTAGGAAATTAGCCTCTCCAAGAGCCTTTTTATATTGACCCTTTTAATTTTCAAAAAAGCTCTTTCCGATGACTGGTTTATCCACCGGCACCTTTGAGGGTAGGTAGGCATTAACCAATCTTGTATCGGTTTCCTCATTTGAGTAAGTGGATTGGCCAGGGCCCCAATGAGTCAGCCACAAGGGTGGGGATGTGACCCTCCATAGGCCTGGGGCCTGTGCACCAGTGACTTTGTTATCTGTGAATTTGAGAGGTTCATAACTAGCTGAGCCTGCCCTAAATAGAAGCCCCATTATTACTTGGAAAGCCACTGTCACAGACCCAGGGCCAGCATATTGATCTTGGCACCACTTGGGAACCACGTCATGCCATAGAAGTTATTTGTTGCTGTGTCCTTGGCCTGGCAAAGTACTGCCAGGCTGTTGTTTAGTTAAAAGTTCTGATTGTGGCTCTGTGAATGTCCCACGTTTTGTTAACATTCCTTTTGCACCTCCCCACTAACAGGAAGGGAGCTCTTTTTGCCTTGTTTTCTGGGAGCTTCGACTGAGTATGGGGCCCGGGCCTTGGGGAGGCCCCTCCCTCCTCTTACAGGATGTGTAAGCTTCAGGCTCTAGGCCTCTGTTAGACTATCAAGAGTAAAGAGTGTGCAGGCATTAGGCTAGTGGCTCTTCAAGGCTCAGAGGAGGGGAGAGGAGAACTGTGTTGGGGCGCCAGGGGCAGGAAGTGTTCCAGAATCCTTCCCCTTCCCCCCCTGTTTATAGCTGACTTAGGATGTTTACAGTTTTCCAGGTGCAAAGCAGTTGGACCAAAGACCAGAATAGTTTACTCTAGTTTCTAGACTAGGGAAAGATACAGAAGCCCCTAGCATGCAATGTGATGGGGAAAGCAACATGACTGGACGGGTCATTATTCATCTGTTTTGTAGCCTCAGGCACTCTAAGAAAGCTGGCATCGGTGTTTTGGTATATAGCGACCCTCCAGGGGAGGGCTCCTTTCCTCTCTTCTGCCTCATTCCTTCCTCTCAATAGTCTGACAGGCCTTCTCCCTGTTTGCCTCAGACCTGCCCCTGAGGTTTTGTTCACTCATGACCTCTAACTAGGTCCCAGGTTTCACTGCTGTGTCTTCACCAAGCGCCTAGCACACGATGCCATGCACACTGTAAGGGCCTGCTAGAAATATCTGATTACATGGATCATGGTGGCTGGTTTCCTACCTCAGGCGTTAATGTGACCAGTGACCAAGTAAACATTGGCTTAAGTGCTCCCTTGGTGTGTAGAGAGCTGAAAAGTCCTGCTCGCCCGCTGGCCCCAGCAGCAGTTCACAAGGATCTGTTAAGCACCTGCTTGTGTCAGGGCCTGTGTGAGGCCTTGGCAATGTCCATCCTGAGAGACTGGCATCTCCATGACGCAATTGAGGCTTCTCCTTTTGTCAGAAGCACATTTAAATAGCCCGGATACATGACTGTCTTGGTTCCTTCCCCCCGTACCTCCCATTAGATTTTTCTTCTTAAGTTTTGGACCTTCCAAATTTGGAAGCATTTGATACAATGCTACTTGGGATTTAAATCTGGACTCTACTCTTAGAATTGGTGTGAGGGGGACGTAGTGTCTTCCCTCATCCTGTTTTCAGCACATTCGACATTCTTAGGTGTCAGCTGGGTTCTGCTAGGAGGCCAGACAAGCTCAGAGCACTAGGGGCATCTGGGGCAAATTCATTCCAGCCAGGGAAGGGGTTGGTGGTGATCTGGGGTATATTACCACTCCTGTGTGACTGAGGGAGGCATCCGTTCAATCACAAGTGTAGAGCTGAAAGGCCCTTCAGAGGTCACGTGGTCCTACCTGATCTTTTTACTGATGTGAAAATTGGGGCCCAGGCAAATTAAGTCTGCTGCAGGGCATGCAGGTGGAGCCTCCTGCTGTCCACCCATGCTTTCCTACTGGACACAATGCCTTCTTTGTATGGAGATACAGGTCATGGGAAGGTGAGGCTGATTGGCTGGGGGTGTTCAAAGGGGCTAAGGCTGGGGCAGCTAGGTGGTACAGTGATTAGAGCTCTGGCCGTGGAGTCAGGAGGACCTGAGTTCAAATGCGGCCTCAGACACAACACAAAAACTAGTCGTGTGACCTTGGGCAAATCACTTAACCCCAGTTGCCCTCCAAGAAGCAAAAAAAAAAAAACCAAAACCCCAAAACAAAACAAAAAAATCAAAGGGGCTAAGGTTGGAGTCAGCATGGAGAAGAAAACCCTGAGCCAGTGGCTAAATTTGCTGGGCGAGGGATTGGAGAACAAGGGATGTGGCATCTCTTCCAGATCCCCAGATGTCAGGGGTTATAAGAGTGGTGCCAGCCTTAGAGAACGTGGCAAGAGAAGCAGAGGAGAATTGGAGCAGATCATGGTGCTGGGCGGGGGGGGGGGGGGGGGGGGCCCAGAGACCTGAAGTGACTAGCCTTAGCTCCCACAGGTGGTGGAACCCCTGAGAGAGGGCATGTCATAGACCTAGTAGTATGTATTGTTCAATAATCCCTATTTTACAGTTGAAGAAACTAAGGGAGACAGGGTCACACAGCCAAGGTCTAGATTTGAACTCAGGTCTTACAGACTCTAGGCCCAGTGCTCTATCCATCATGCCCTCAGCTGCTTCTGCATTGGAGCTCCCTCAAAAGGACCTTGCCCAGCCCTTTGATTGGATGTCAGAGGAAGCCAGAATGATGTGCTGCCTTAGGTCTCACTTGTGCTGTTATAGTCAAAGCTGAGATCTCCTGAGTGTGTGGCTGGTAGTCAGACTATGTTGGGTAGATCCTAGATATCAGAAGGAATTGGAAAGCAGCCAGCTTCATTATGTCATGTGTAGACGCACATATGACTGTCTGGACCATAGAGTGATTGGTGCTTTCTCTGCATGCGAGGGTGGCCTCAATGATATGTCTGTTAAGCTCCTAAGTGAGCACCACCAGTACAAAACTGTGTTGTCTCCACATTTGCCCACTGCCCGATTCACTAGACCGAGCCACGTTTCATTCAGACGTAGGCTTGTGTGGATCTTCGTGACTGATTTTGAATCTGGGAGCGAATGAAATGATATCTTTGTTTTCTTCCCTGGCTGAGGAGGCTCAGTGTATGACTGCAACCTCATTTAACCCATGTAGCATTTTAAGTTTTCTGGTTAATTAGAACCAGCCCTCTTCCTTCCCTTCCTTTTTGGTTTAAAAAGTTTCCTAAAATGTTCTGTCCCCATTGGAGATCCATAGTCTTGGTCCTTGGTCCATTTTCAATGAAAAACACTTTAGAAACCTGGAAGTGCAATGTAATTGTGAGCTATTATTCTGATGAGCACAGAGGCCCTTTCTTTATTAAAAAAAAATTAAACTGAGGCTGGCTGTTAGGGACCAGGCTGGCCTCTTTAGGGCTAAGATGTGCTTTCTTTGGCTTCAGAATGTAAGGCAAGGCCTCTGTGGGCATCATGACGGGGCCTGGTAGAACATGCAGGAGCCCAGACGGACCCCTTATCTGGTTCATACAAAAATCTCATGAAGGTATTTGTAGATCCTATATTGGATTGCGTGCTGCCATGGGGGTGGGGAGGAAGGTGGGGGAGAAAATTTGAAATTCAAGGGATTGTGGAGCCTCATGTTGTAAACTAAAAGTAAATGAATTAAAAAAAAAAAACCTCAGTGATGGGTTTCACATTTCAGCACATACCTCTCATTTCCATTCAGAATGAACTGTTTTCAGACCTGGATGTTCTTTGTGGTTTGGGATTTTTTTGTTGTTGCTTTGGTATGTTCAGCATAATTTCTATTTCTCTGACTAAGCATCCTTCCAAAAATGGATATTTTCATCCTTCAGTTCACTTTCATCTCCTTATCCTGAATTGTACCGAAGGTCTGCTGTGATGTGATCCTGACCCAGAGGTAGACTTTGCTTTCTAAGTGAAACACCTCCAGTAGCTTCAGTCGCTTGTCCTTTTCTGTAAAGGTAGAGTTCAGAAGGATTCTGCTTGAGAGTTTGCTGTACCATGACATGATTTTGTCAGGAGGGGCATGTGGAAAGAGCCTTGGGATTGGCCTACATGGAAGGCTGGAGTCCAGGCCTCTCGGGGGACTCCAGAGGACACCGAATTCTCTGAGCTAATGCTTATTGTACCCGGCTCCCAATATTGTCACAAGGACAGTGGGGTGTGTGCTTTTTCAAGCACTGTAGAAATGTGAATGATCCTACAAAGGTAGATGGACGCAGGCCTGTGTTAGTGACAAATGCTACGATTTCTGATGTCTTCGTTTCCTCCTTCTATTTGCAGGTCCTAGCTAGCAGTCAAGATGGCCCAGCAAGCTGCCGATAAGTATCTCTATGTGGACAAGAACTTCATCAACAACCCATTGGCCCAGGCCGACTGGGCCGCCAAGAAGCTGGTCTGGGTCCCTTCCGAGAAGAATGGCTTTGAGCCTGCTAGTCTCAAGGAGGAAGTGGGTGATGAGGCCATCGTGGAGCTGATTGAGAATGGGAAGAAGGTCAAAGTGAATAAGGATGACATCCAGAAGATGAATCCCCCCAAGTTCTCCAAGGTGGAGGACATGGCAGAGCTCACCTGCCTCAATGAGGCGTCCGTGCTGCACAACCTGAAGGAGAGATACTACTCGGGGCTCATCTACGTAAGTACCTGTGCTGAAACCAGTGATTTGTCTCAGAAACGGGGACTGGCCAGAGCGACCCTGACCTGAGCCTGCTCCCCACAGGGCCTTGGGGCACCCTACAAGGAATGGGGAGGGTGCTTGGTCTTTGGCATTACAGCTCCTTGTGGAACGTGGGGAAGCAGGAAGCACCTTCCAAACCAAACAAGCTAATAAGGAAGGTCTTCCCATCCCACAGCTGGCTTTCTTTTCTCTCCCTTCGGGGACAGGTGGGCCCTGTGCAGTCTGGCAGTCCCCTCCCTAGACAGGTGACACTGGACTCTCCCAGGCTCTGCCTCTCTTCTCCTCAGTCCTTGCATCATTTGAGTAGACAGTTCTGTCTGAGTGACTCAGATCTCAAAGTAACAGAATAAGCCTGGAATCACAGACTTAGCTACTGTTTCTACTCTTTCATTTTTCAGATGAGGAAAATGAGTCCCAGAAAAGGGGAAGTGATAGCTTATGGATAGGATTGGTTGTGATTTGTCTCAGAAAAAAGCACTCTTTAAAAATTTTTTTTAAATCACCTAAATAAATGAAAAAAATTTTTTAAAAATGGGTAGTCTGATTTCTCTAGGCTTTTAGGGCTCTTGTCTCTGGGACTGTCTTCTCAGTGGAGGACATACCTCTTGTCCCACTCTGAGTTTTCAGAAGACCATCGGTTTGTGGCCTTAGATGATTCTGATCTGTGGTCTGCAGACCACAGGGGAGCTGGAGGGTAAGGAATGGAGGCATCCTCTACTCCAATGCCTTGATTTTCTTTCTGAGTTATGTGGTGAATGAAGGCCTTTGGTTTATACGTCATGGCCCTTTCTGGAAATCCCCACCTTGTCCTGTAACAAAGACAATGGCAGCCTGACCTCACCAGACCTTTTCCCATTGAGAGAGTTGAAGTTGGAGCGGGGAAGTGATAAGATCTGGGACTTGCCCGAGCCTCCCAAGGGGCTTCTGGTCAACCGAAGTGAGAAGTAGGATGAGTCCCTCTGAATACATCTACATTCTGGTCCCAGCTCTGCCATCTAGAGTGGTGGGACTTTGAATTGAGCCTGACCAGCCTTTACTTTCTCATCTGCAATATGGGGGTGTCACTGGTTAGTCTGAGGAATTGCAGAGTGGCTGTAGAAATAGAACGTGGCTTTCTTGCCGTGGAGAAGTCTGAAGTGGCTGCTGAGGGGGACATAGGAGTATTGAAGCCTGGGTTTGGATCCCTGGCTTCTAAGCCCAGCTCGGCCCTAAGGAGCAAGGCCACACAGGGACCTCTCGGCTTGGGTCGTCCATTCAGATGTGGAGCTTTGTGACGCCCCCTTATATTTTAGTTATGGGGTAGAAATCCTAGATGGTCCATTGAACCAGTGCTGGGCAAGTTTTAGCTCCTTTTGCCCTGTGGCATCTTTTGATTCCTGCACCTCAAATTCTTCCTCTCCCCCACTTGATTTTCTGCATCCTATATCCACTCACTGTCTCAGGCATAATCTCCCAGTGTAATCGCACACAATTTTGTCCAGTTACCTGTTTTCTCTCCATGTTCCCCACCCGAAAATCTGACCTGGCAGAGTACAAACCAACCTTGAATATCGAACTCCCACAGTGAGTTGCTGACTCATTTTAGTGGCTGCCCTCTTGGATCCTCTGATCCTTTTCTCCTGGCCAGCAGCCAGGAGCTGGACTCTGCTGTCAGAGCTTAGCATGTCGTAGGCTCTTTACCGTTTGGTGCAGCTCCCCTTCAGGGGGATTGGGCATACTCGGCCCTAGGCTCAGGCTTCCACTGGGGCTGCTGTGGTGCTGGGCACATCCCGCGTAATGCCTCTGGGTGCCTGACTGGACTCCCTTGTGCTCTGTCGTAGATAGTTTTCAACCTCTATGGCATAGTGTCCCAACAGGGGAAACAATCCAGATGTGCAAAGGGCTGCTTCATCTGGAAGGGCTTGAAGCCAAAACAAAACAAGCCCTATGAGGTGGGTACTGTTATCCCCACTTTGCAGTTGAGAAAATTGAGGTAGACAGGTTAAGGCTCACACTGGGGATAATCTCAGTCTGTGGGAGCGGCTAGGTCTCCGAGGCTGGACAGCCATTTGTGGAGAGGAGGGTCCTATTGGGGGCGGCCTAGAGCTACCTTCTGAGGTTCTCAGCAGTTCTGTGATCTTGGGCTCAGTGGCTTTAGGGGCTAACCCTTGAGAACCATGCTAGTGCCCTTGGAGTCTCAAGACTGATCCCTCCCTGTAAAATGCAGTGCTTACACCTTAGGTGATTAATCACTCCTTGGGAATGAGCCTAAGCAGTGTTGTTCTTTTCAGATAGAGCTGTGGGATGGCTGGACCTGATCCTCCCAAGAACCCTAGGGGGCCACTGCTATTATCATCCACAATTTTTACAGTTGAGGAAACTGATGCAAACAGAGGCCAAGTTTCCTTTTAGGGTCACACAGATCTATTCACATTCAGGTCTTCCTGATTCTAGGCCCAGAACTCTTCCCCTGCACCACTTGGATTACATTTGTAATCCTAGCCTTAAGGTCATCCAGAGAGGGAGGGTTTTTAAAAAAAATTTAATTTGTTAATTTACTTTTAGTTTACAACATTCAGTCCCACAAGCTTTTGAGTTCCAAACTTTCTCCTCCTCCCTCTCCTCTCCTATGGCAGCATGGAATCTGATCTAGGTTCTACAAATACCCTCAAATTAAACATGAGTCAAGTTGTAAAGAAGGATTATAACCAATGGCATGAACAACGAGAAAGAAGGAATGAAACAGAACCAAGGAGACAGCAAGTAGCTCGCTTCCATCTGCATTCGGACTCTAACTCTTTCTCTGGATGCGGATGGCCTTTCCACCATGAGTCTTTTGGAGTTGTCTCATGGCTTTGCATTGCTGAGGGGAGCCCAGTCTCTCAAAGTCAGTCATCACAGCTATGATGTGTCTGTAATTGTGTACAGTGTTCCCCTGGTTCTGCTCTCCTCAATCAGCATCAGTTTAGAGAAGTCTCAGAGAGGAAAGTTCTGATGCCTATGTGACCATTTCAGTGTGACCCTGCAGGAAAAAGTCTCATGGAGATAGAGACCCAGTCCTCTGGCGTGAGAGCATTGCCCTCCCAAGTCGTGCTGGACACTCAGATCCCTGGCTCAGCTGGGATCAGGCCGTGGTTTCCTTGTTTATGAGATGAAGAACTTGCATGAGTTGTTTTCCATGGCCCCTTGGAGCTGGTCAGACTGTGTGATTAAGTTCTGCACCTGATCTGTGCAGGCGGCACGAAGGTTTGGGGCTCCCGGGGCCTTTCCGCTTGGTCCTCTCTCCTTTGGGTAGTCCTGGGCTCTCACTCCTTCTCACCCTTCACTTGGGCAGCATGAGTCTCACGGACTTGGTTTAGTGTGAATCTTGGCACCTCTGCAAGCCTTGGATTTTTCTGTGGAGGAATAATCAGTTAGAAATAAGGCAGTGAAGATTGCTCTGCCACATTCGGGATGGCCACAGCTGGTCTTGGCCCCTTTTCCTTTGTCCCTAGGTCTTGACCTTTTGACCAAAGCTTCAGTGGCAGAGGATCCTAGGGGGAGATGCATGTTTGCCTGGCGTCTGTCTGCAGAAGAGCCCAAAGTGTGCATGTATAGCAGTGCTCCTGACTGTGCCCACAGGGGCATCTCTGGTTCACTTCCTCCTTTGCTACAATGAGTAAGGTCCCTGACACTCTGATTCCATGATTCTGTGGGGCAGGAGGAGACTGTAGGACCTGAGCAGTGCCTGGCTCCAGCCTCTTCCTTCTGGAACAAGGAGCAGGGTGGGGATTCTCCCTTGGGTGGCTTCTTCTGACTTTTGACCTCTGGAATTTCTCAAGCCTTTGTTGTCATGAAGGTTTTGGTTTTTTTTTGCTAGCCACAGGCATCTGCGTCTGGGTGCTGTCCCTCTCCCTGAGCTCCCCTAGATTTATCTTCAAATTGAAACAGCACCCTGGTTTGGGCTCCACTATAAATAACCTTTGGCCTGTTGGGAGCATCCTCCACAGGAAAGCTTTGGTCAGACTAAATCTTGCTTTGCGGGGGGGACTCTCATCCATCTCTCTGAGCCATGGCACCCAGTTACTAGCCTGGGCTAAGATGTCCTGTAGCCCAGGGACTGCCCCTGGGGACAGGAAGAAGCCAGATCCACAGGGACACAGGCAAGGAGTGGAGGGATTATCTTCATTGGGTTGTTGGGGGAGTCGCCTCAGGGTCAGACAGTTTCTAAGTACTGAGTCTGGAGGAGAACTCAAGTCTCCACCAAGTGTTACCTTGACAAGGAGACTATCACCATCTTTGTCACAATTGACTGGCGTTCCTGACCACCATGATTGCCCATCTGGGGGCAGCCCTGACTTCAGACCAGCATGGTTCCTGGGATTTCCCACATGCACAAAGGCCATGAGGGCTGTATCCCTTCGAGAACAGGGTGACATTGCTTTTGTCTTTTTTTTGCCTTTTTTTTTTGGAGGGCATTTGGGGTTAAGTGACTTGCCCAAGATCACATGGCACGACATTACTTTTGGAATCCTACAGCTAATTCTGTCCTGGAAGTAGCGCCCCTCAGGGGCTCATACAGCAGACACTGGTCTGCATTCAGAAGCACAGCTGAGTTCAGAAAGGGCCAAGTGTGTTTGGCCACTTCTCAGATAGAGGAGGAAGGGATGTTGAACCCTCAACCATCCTTATTCCTGGAGATAATCAGTCATTTGTTTTCCCTCCAACTGCTCTCTGCAAGGGCTCAGAAAAGCACCACACAATAGAGAAGCCTAAGTAGAATATTGCTGGTATCTGGTATTCCTCCATTAAGGGAAGGCCCAAGTGGGTGCAGGGGGACTCGGCCCTCTCTGTATTCCCCTCAGTATGCTGGAAGCCAGGGGTGTGTTCCACAGGAGCCTGGGGAGCAGCGAGCCACCAGCAGCTGTGAAATGCTCATGCTTTAATCCTCCAGCTGCCAAGTGCTGAAGGCCCACGGTCACCCGTTTGAAATGCGGTTCAGACAGATATTCTAGGGACTCAACTTCTGGGGCTGAAGAGTGGGCAGAGAGTTCCTTTGGGTTCTAAGTTCCCTGCACTCCTTTCATCTGATTAAAGGGCTGGCTCAAATCATGCCCAGCTGAAAGACTACCCCTTAGGTGGGTGCATGGTGGCTCTGTTCTCCCCTTTGGAGTGTGCAGGAGCCCTGGGCAGTCCGTGCCTTTACGCCTACACAGGCTCACAAGGGATCTGCTCCCATTGCCAGGGCCATAGAGGCTCTTTGTGTCCTCATGGCCACAGCTCCAGCCCTCCCCTGAAAATGAGAGGCACTGAGGGGGGATTGGATTAGTCACACCTCTCACAATGCCAGGAAAGCACACTTATTAAAAACTCCCCAGGTACTATAATAAGGGATTTGGGTTTTGTAAAATGATTACTTGTGGGAAAGGAGCTAGAAATGAGTGACTGGGACAGCCTCCCCCAGCCAAGGTTTAGTCTGACACGAGCCGTGGTGTCCATTGTGCCCACGGGTGCTCCCAGCAGGCCAGAGGCATCTCCAGTAGCAGCCAAAGTTACACGGTCAAGGAGGAGCCTAGGGAGAGGGACTAGCATCAGGGGAAGCAGGCATGAATGACAATGGCCTGAAAGAACGTCACCCAGAGGGAACTTTGGAACCAGAGGAACTTTGGAACCGGAACTGAGTCTTGGGTTCTCTTGCTTGGCTCTGTTGCCACAGAGGCACCTGGTCCAAGGTTCAGGGGCCACCTTGCTTCCAGGCCTCTATTTCCTGGAATAGACTGAGGGATTGGAGGGGGACCTCGAAGGGCCTTCGTAGTTCTTGAGTTCCACTTTCTGCAATCTGGTGCAGTCAGGGCACCAGATTTTAGAAAACAGGAGTGTGAGTCAGTGCCAGTAAGTTAGCCTAGACTGTCACCCCTGATGCTAGGTCAAGAAATGCTTCCAGAGCATACACATCCAGATGAAAGCCCTTCCTCATGGGCTAGTTCACAGACCGGCCCATCACAGCTCAAACCCGGCTGCTTATGATCATGGCCGTGCATTTTCAGATGAAAAGCCTGTTCCAGGTTTGTGTTCCTTGCTTTACAGTAGCTCTCTGAGGTAGCAGGCAGAGTTCTAGACTTGGAGTTATGAAGAACTGGGCTCGAATCCTGCCTCAGGCACTTATTAGTTTGTGACCATTGGCAAACCATTGGTCTGTAAAATGGGAGTAACGGCTTTTCCCTTCTTGAGTCATTACACGTCAGATGCTTTCCAAACCTTGAAGTACTGTGTGAGCCATTGTCACTTTGAACTTGACCAGTTATTTTGTGTTATTTTTGAAGATGTGTTATTTTTGAAGTTGTGTTATTTTTGAAGATGGCGGCAGTCTTATGGACTGACATGAGGGATGGAGCTGGTACTGGGCCAGTGCTGGCTTTGGAGCCAAGGACAGAACCACTCGGGCTTTGAGCATGAGTACCCAATTTGGGTCACTCAGGGATGTGTTAGACGCTGCCTCTTTCCACCTTAGGCTATTCTGGATGCGTCCCAGTCTTCTTGGGAAAATAGCAGCCACCATAGGAGGGCTAGACTTGTGTTCAAAGGCAGCCTTAGCCACTATTCTGTGGGGCTGCCTGTCTCCTAATGTTGAAAATGGGGCTCAGAATTCTTCTGCTCACAGCTTTCTTGTGAAGAAAGCTCTTTGTTAGCCTCAAAAGCGCGAGACTGGTGGTGGTGGTCTGGAGTCTCACTGAGGCTCGGACTTTGCTGTAAATCAAGTTTGGTGAGGCCTGCAGGAGCTCGTCACTTACGATTGTTCTTCTCTTTCATGCAGACCTATTCAGGCCTGTTCTGTGTGGTCATCAACCCTTACAAGAACCTGCCCATCTATTCGGAAGAGATCGTGGAGATGTACAAAGGCAAGAAGCGGCACGAGATGCCCCCTCACATCTACGCCATCACAGACACGGCCTACAGGAGCATGATGCAAGGTGAGCGGCCCTGGGAGGCTTCCAGGCCACTGGCTTCAATCCTGCTCGTCCTCCCACTTCTGCTCTCATTAGAACTAGGCTTCACAAGTGCTTTCGGGCTTCCCCCCTTCCACAAACTCCTGATGGCCAAGCGATGCCTCATGGGGCGACCACCAACCCAAACCCAGGTGCCAGGCTTATGTGCTGAGAAGATCTGCGGGTGTTGTGTCTGATCCCAATAGTGTTTTAACCTCTGTGTTCCTTCATGGAAGAGCTTTCTAAATAGCCTCCTTCCATATTTCCACTCTTGTTACCTAGCCTTGCATGTTTGACAGTTAATGTTTTTTCAGTGTCATAAAGGGATATTTTCTGCTAAATTTAGTAGCTGAGGAAGGGGAAGGTCTTTGCCGATGAGCTAGGGTGAATGAAGGTTCATCGGGCAGCTTGCTCACATTGTGCTGAGATCCATTACTTGCTGCTGGGAGGCTTCATCTGGCCATTTCATCCACATGTATTTCTCAGTGGTTGTCCCCACTGTCTGGGCTCTCATTATGTCTCTGCTGAACTGGAAAGAAGGGAGGAAGATGAATTAAACACCTGCTGTGTGCCATTTGATACTATCATTTATCTTCCTTTTACAGTTGAGGAAACTGAGGCAGACAGGTCATGACACTTCTCCAGGGTCACTTAGCTCATAAATGTCAGACTAGATTTGAACCCAGATCTTCCTAACTCTAGACCATCTTCCTCTAATAGCTTCTCAATTCAAATCCACCACTTTTAAGCACCTCGGGTCTGAAGCTGCAGTTTTTGCCCTCCAGGCTCTTGAATTCTTGCAGGGGTGAGGAGGTAAGGAGCTATACAAAGGAAAGATCGCTTGAGGAGAGAGGGAGGAAGAGAGCCAACCCAGCTTCTTGCCTGTTGCCATTGGAGTCAGGCCACAGCCGACATTAGCAACCCTATACAGACCTGACTTTTTTGCAAGGTGCTTGGAATCCCTGCTTCATCTGGTGCGCAGGCCCTCCCCCAGCCCAATTGCAGCCCTCTCTCAGGGAGACCTGGGTTCCTCTTTTCCTTCTTTCATGCCTCTGCTCCCACTGATGTTTTCATTTTTCTTCCACTGTGCCCCCCCCCCCCCCCCCCAGAACCTGTCCTCCCCCAAAACCCTCCTGCAAACATCCCGCCCCCTCTTTGAGAAGCCCTCCTCTATCAGGGTCCTTGATTTCTCCCCCAGCAAGTCAGAAATGCTTTTTTTTGCTCAGAACTCTGGTTCTGTTGTGGTTCTGTTCCCTTACGGGTTCTGCTTTGTGCTGTTCTTGTCTCTCTGGGAGTCGGGGCTGGGGCCTCCTCAGTCTCTGTGTTCTCTGCAACACCTGGCTGGGACTTGACCCGTTTTTTTTTTAAGAATGGAGATAGGCGAGTTCTTGGCCCCTTGTACCTTTCTGTTTTGTGTATGTATGAATAGGTAGTATGTAGGCCTCGGTCAGCCAGTTGTCATCTCTCTGAACCTTAGTCATTAGCAAGGGTCAGAATTCCCTGCTACCCACCGTCCAAGAGCCGTATTCTACCATAGGCTTTACAGATAGAGGCCCTTTAGTGTTTGACCTGATTCCAGCCTTGTCTTGTGCCTTTGGATAGCTTTAAAGCCTGCAGCAAACTGATTAAAAGCCTGATATCCCACGTTGGGGCTTCACAAGGACGGCTTTTGAACCTCTGTTAGTGTCTCAGCAGTGTTAGGGTTGCTCTCCAATTGTGTGGATGGAGCTGCTCTGGGAATTTGAACTGAAGTCTACAAAGAAAGGGACTTGTTTTGAAAACTTGTCATTCCTGTGTTATCTCTTGGAGCCAGAGAATCCCTCAGTGAACAAGGATTTGCTCTGACAGACGAACAGGGAGCTGAAGAATTTGACCCTGCCCCTGTTATCTACTCCAGAGCGGCTGAGTGGAAAAATCTTACATGTTCATTGGTTTCGATGCCAGATTCTGGCCGATTCCCCTGGGTTGATGGTATTTTAATAAGCATCCTGCGCTTCTGGGGGAGAGGCAGCAAGGGTCTGCTTTCATTCCTGGCTTAGGCTAATCCAGGAACTCTTTAACCCTTTGCTCTGTTAATCCACTTCCCTTCCTCTCCCCAGGGCCCTCCTCTGCGGTGGCAGCTGAATGGGAAGCGGGCAGCTCCTCAGAGTTTGTGCAAATACTTCTTTGCCAGTGTCCACACAGCACTTAGTGACTAACTCACCCTTTTGTATAAACATAATATCTTCGAATTTCAGAGCCAGAAAGCTTCTTAGAAATCCTTTTGCAGCTTTTAAATGGTGGCCTAGAGAGATTAAATGACATGTCTAATGTTGCCCTGTGAATTATTGGCAGGCCTGGAATTCAAACTTGTATCTCAGGCCAGTCCTTTTCATCCTTGAGACGTTTTTGGAGGTAGACTGTTTCTTGTGTACTAGGTCTGGTGGCCCATTGGGCCTTCCCTTTTGGATTCCTCTTTGACTCTGACAGGGACCTACAGCCATCCAGAGAGGAAGTGGTCCAATGGGTACGTCAGTGTCTGAACTGTGGGAGAAGGGAATCAAGTGACTTCCCTCCTGCCATCCATTTATTCATCTGCATTCTGGTCTGCAGCCCTGCAGAACTGTGTCTTAAGGAGCCTCTCCAGCGAGACCTAGGTCGTCTCAGCCCGAGATCTAGAGAAACCCTTCAAACACACCCCAACACACACTTTTGAACAAATTCACGGGGCCTCCTAGGTGAGGGGGAATAGGGGTGAGGATGACCGCCGCAGGAGGCTGCAGAGTGGTGCCTCCACTTAGCCAGAATGTGCTGGCCAGGAGGCTGAGGCTGAGCCTCCACTTACCCAGAATGTGCTGGCCGGGAGGCTGAGGCTGAGCCTCCACTTACCCAGAATGTGCTGGCCGGGAGGCTGAGGCAGAGCCTCCACTTAGCCAGAATGTGCTGGCCGGGAGGCTGAGGCTGAGCTGCCTTCTTGGCACAAAGGGCCCACTGTGTGCTGAAGCTCCTGGAATGGGGCTCTTCCCGCAGGGTGTGGCAGCATTTCTCTTGATCTTTTGGTAGGGGGTGGCCCCTCCAGTGCTGCCCGCCCAGGACTCCCTGGGGCAGGTTGCTTGCATGGAGTCTGCCTTGGCTTTAGCCACCCCCACGCCCCCTAGCCTTCCGTGCATTGTTTTCCTCCTCATTCTCACACCTTAGAAATGATTCTGTCTTTTTTCAGAAGTCGGGTGCCTGAGACATGTCCCTGAGCACATGGGGTCACTGTCTATTGGTCTTTACTTTGAAAGGAGCTTATCTGGGAGTGCATCAAACTATAGGACTCAGAAAATGTGAATTCTTGACCTGTAGCTGAATGTGACTTTATATCTCCTGCCATAGATTAGGGTTTATATCTGGGGATAGACCCTGGCTCCTGAACCACCAGCTTGGCCACAGGGATGAATTTTTCAGCTATAGCAATTTTCTAAGTCAGTCAATTAGTCTGTTGATCGAGCATTTATTAAATGCCTCCTGTTTGCCAGGCACTGGTCAGAGCATTAGAGATACAAAGGAGGGAGAGACAGAGATACACAGTGAGAGACAGAGACATCTCAGTAGCAGCTTGCAAGAGACAGAGTCGGTAGGAGGGAAGGGGGGATGGGAAGGGCCTCCTGCCAGAGGAGCTCAGTGCAGCTGAAGCCTAAGCAGCCTGCGGATTCTTCACAGTGGAGACCATGGTATTCTTCGTGGCAGGTCTGCGCCCAATGACAGAATGATGGGGCCTTGAATTCTGATCAAGTCATCCTCCTACTTCCTGTCTCCTCAGACGCACAAGAATAGTCTGGTGGTGGCAGGTCTTCTTTGGTCTGTCAGTCTGCAAAATGGGTTTGGGCTTATTTTTCAAAAGCGAAAGTTGTGATTAAAGTGGATTCTTTTCAAAGACTTGACTTTCAGCCTATAGTGTTGGAATTGTAGTTAGTGCTGTGTATCCTTCCCCTTGTAGAATTTAAAACATTTTGGGGTGCTTTAGAATAATGATAATTTTTAGAGATATTTTGTTACAAAATGCTCATCAGCAACTCTTGACAAAGTCTCCATGCAAGACTTATCCCTTAGTGGTCACTGGAAAGGATCTCCTTGAATAGCAGTTCATAGTGGATGTATGATTAGTAAAGCAGAGACAAGTCCGTCAGCTTTCATAGCACCAAGTGTGGTCTCTCATGGCTGACCTGAGTCTTGGCCCTTCCCCGTGGTTTGTTTTTTTCTAATTACCATCATCGTGGTCATGTGCCTTACTTACCCTTTTGGTTCTGCTTGCTTTGCTTTTCATCAGTTCATGCAAATTTTCCTGTTTTTCTTTGAGTCTTTGTATTTATCATTCCTTATGACACAGTAATATTTCATTACATTCATGGTTCATTCAACTATTTTGGTACAGCTTTCTCTCCTATAAAATTAAAGGATTGGACTAATGACCTCTCCAGTTCCTTTCAGTTTGAATGTTCAGTTATTATTTATTTCTCTCTCCCACCCAGAACAACCAATCCCTGACTTATCTCCCCCCCCCCCCCCCCATTCCTGTACTTTTTCCTCCTTGGCTGAGTCAGTCCTTCCTCTTTGGATCTTGTCTATTTACTTTTTTCTTCTGTGCTTTTACCCCCAAGATTCTGTAGAAAGATAAATGTGGGGAAAGAACCATGAAGGTTCTTGGTGGTGCTGACACCACCCCCTCCCCTGGATCCTCTCCATTATCATCCTTAGCTGTTGCTTCTCCTTCTGACTTAACAGCTAGAGCTTTAGAAAATATGCTATCACCCCAAAGCTGTGGGCAATCAGTGGATGTTCTGTTACAGGAACGTTTGGCCTCTCTGAAAAGCTCTCCAGTCTCGGTGGGAGATGATGCTTTTATCAGTTCCAGATTTAGCATGCCTGTGTCCCCTTCTGTTAGGATCAGGGCTGCTGGCCTTGTTTCTGAAGTGATACCACTCCTGTTGGAAGGTCTGAACTGGTCAGGAGAATGAACTTTTCCCAATGAGACACAGGGCAGAGACTAAGATGAGCTGGGAGGGAGCTGGGTTTGTGCTCAGGGAGGCTCCTCTCCAAGCCCAAGGATGGTGTCAGTCTTTGGCCAGCTGACTCCTCTGGTACCAGGAATTGCGTGGCCCCTCCTGTCCCAGCCGGGTTTCCTACCCACTAGTTCTTCTGGTCATTTCTGAACCAGGTTTGCCAGGAATTTTAATGCATTTCCTTCTCTTTTCTTACCTTGAACCTCTGCCCTGTTGTTTAATTGTCTTCCCTTTAATGCCTTCCTCCCTGGGAGGGACTCTGTTCTTGGGCCCTCTGCTGATGCTCAGAGCCTCCTGGCTACTGGGGTCCCATTCTGCTGCTAGGTTTCCACTTCCCCAAAGAGCTAGAATTTTCCTTGCCATGGAAACTCTAGGGAGATGTTTGTAGAAGCTGTCAGGTTGAAGTGGGAGGGGGGTTGCTAATGCCCTCACTGCCCAGTTGGGTATGCAATGCAGTTGTCATGTTCTGTCACAGGGGGTGTGGAGCCATCTTTGGTCCACCCCACTACCTGACCTGTGGTTCATTGAGGGCCTGCTCCAATCTGCATCTCTACTCTAGCACCCTGGCCATCCAGCTCTCTTCTCTATCCATTGTATTGTTGAGAACTTATCTGAGCAGAAAAACATCCTCTTGGGGCGGCCAGGTGGCGCAGTGAATAGAGCACCGGCCCTGGAGTCAGAAGGACCTGAGTTCAAGTCCAGCCTCAGACACAACACACACACAAAAAAACCCTAACCATGTGACCTTGGGCAAGTCACTTAACCCCAATTGCCCCTCCAAAAGAAAAAAAAGAGAAGAAAAACATCCTCTCTGCTTCATCTTTCACATGCGTCCTGTCAAACAGCATCCTGAAGGCGCTGATGGACAGCAGTCCTTATTAGTCCTTGTTTTCTCACCGCAAATCAGAGTTTTCCTCTTTGCAGAGCCTTTGGATGTTCCTAGCTCTGCCCTCTGGGGCCCAGCCCAACAGCCTCCAGTCTGCATGATGGCATTTCAGACACAGCCATCACAACCCACCCTCCTTAAATCTTTATTTCCCTAGGCAAAGCAATTGCAGTTTCTCCACCAGCTTCTGGGTGTGCTGATGCTGTCAAACCCCCTTGGGGTCCTCATCACCTTCGCTCTTTTGGGCTTTGTCTGGTCAACGGCAGATTTGAACTGGGTCTTTGCAGCATGACCCTTGCCCATAACATTCCCCACAGACCATATCAGTAAGAAAAGGACGCAGGGCAGGTTTGGCATGATTGGTTCTCTAGGAGGAGGTGCTCCCTCTTCTGAGGGGCTGCTTTCATTTCAGGCACTCACAAATCCATTGCATGCATTTTGGAGGTTTTGTCTGTAATGTAATCCAAGCTTGTCATTAAAAAATTTAGAATCTATTTTTGTTTCTCTATTTGAAAATCTAGGTAGTTTTCGCCATTCTATCCCTTAGGAATCTCTTTTTCATACCATTGATTTGATTTTGGACGACTGTGCGGCTCGCCCATCTTCCCTCCAGCCTGGAGCCTGGGCTTAGGAGGGACATCTAGATTGTTCTTTAACCATCTTCCCACTGACTTATCTGGGTTTCACTGGACTTGAAACTATTTTGAACTTGAAGTTTCCCAGCCTGAAGATCTTTTTCCTTGATGAAAAGCCGTTCTTCATTGTACCCCTGCCCTTGCGTAGCACAGCAGGTCTGGTCCCTTCCATCATCTGTCCCCAGAATAGCTATTTTTAAAAGGCCTTTGGTTGGTCCTCAGCATTTGTGGCCAGCCTCAGCTTGTTGGTGGCTTTAACATTCCCGACATTCTTCTAGGAACATGCCTCTCTTTTGTGTTTGCTGGCTCTTCTTTGTCCTTGCTGCCAGATTCTGCACATCTTCCTGGGCAGCCCTTTTCAGCATCCTTGGTATCCTCGGGCTGCCTTCCTTGGTCGACCTTTAGGTTGGGGGATTGTACCTGTCCTTTCTCTGGACTCTGAGACGAGCCTTCCTGCAGTGCAGGCCACATCAGAAACTCTCGCTTTGCACTCCAAGGTGCCGTGGCCACTTCTTCCTAAGGTTCCTTTAGCAGTGGGTCAGATTGGCAGTTCCAAACCCTCATCGGTTCCTTGTTTCCCTCCTCATCCCTCTTGTCATTACATTTTACAGCGGCCCTTTTCCTGCCACATGGCCCTGGAGCAGTCCCTTGGACTGCTGACTCTTGTAACCAGGGACTTGGGCCTTCTCTTCACACATTCAAGCTGTGGGCCTTTTTGAGACAACAGTACAGGTTGGGAGGGAGAGCTTTCTGATTAGGGCTCCCTGAAACTTGACTCCTGATGCTGCTGACCACTTATATTGTCTGAGGAGAACTTAGGTTTGGGTCTGGGAACTGCCAGGTCAGGCCCTATGTTTCCTGTGTGCTGACTCCCCATGAAGGGGCCCGTGTGAACCTCCAAGATGCCTGAAGCTGGTGCCCTGAAGGGATCTGGAGAAGGAGAGGTCAGCTGTGCGTCTTCTCTACCACCTTAGACTGTGAACTTCTCAGGAACAGAGAAGGCTTCCTGCCTGGCTCTTAGTAGGCCCTTAACAACCCCTTGTTGATGGGCTGCCCCGATTGGGTCAGTTTTGTGTGAAACAATAGATTGAAGTCTTCAGACCCAAGTGGAGTTTTCTCCTTTTATGACAGTAGCCTTAATAGTTCCTTTTGTTCTCATCATACTTTACAGATCTTTTATTTGGACCTGGGTCCTGCTTCATGTCAGCTCTGTGTTATCTCCTCCCAGGCCAGAGAAGCTCACACTGCTATCTGGCCTCTGCTCTGCCTGAGCTGGTAGAGGGGCCTCTGGCTCTTGGAGGGGGCTGCCGTTGAGGTGCTGTGCCCCCAGGCCTTCTTTCAGAGCTCAGATCAACAAGTCAGGCTTGTTGAGTTTGAGGTCATCCAGCCTGAACTGCTCGTGCTCTGATCTCGGTTGGAACTGCCCCAGCCTCCTTTCCAGAGAAGCCTGGTTGTAGAGCCATGGAGGGATGTTCACCATTTGGTATTTGAAGGAGTTAGTCATAGGCAGGGTCTGGGAGTTTGTGCCCCAACCCTCTGTCTGTGCCGTACTCACTTCCTGCTGCAGCTGACGTCATTACTCTGTGCTGGCTTGGCTTGCCTTTTATGGCCATGAATGGCTTCCAGAGCTGCTCTTGCAGAAGTGGGTGATGGGGCCTGGAGGATGTTCCATCCCTTAGTTGTCAGGGAGGCCGACACCTGGGTGTTTATCCCCTCCTCCCCTGCTGAGCACCCTGACTCACCCTGAAGGATGTTACCTCACCTCCATAGGCTCAACACTAAAGTATTTCTGTTAAAACACAGAAGAAATAACACCGCGCCAGGGTATAGAGCTGGTTGTATCAGAGTAGGTACTAGGAGCTTCATCCAAGTTTGGGTCAGAGAAGGAAACCCAAACAGGCACCTCTGTGAAGGCACAAGTGCTTTGGCTTTCTACCTCTATGGAGAATGAAGAGAAGTCTTAGTGGGCAGGGGGGAGGAGCAGGACCACTTTTTTAAGCCCATATTTATTCGTGCCAGGAACTCGTGAGGCCTCAGCACCACATAGGGATGGTAGCTGAAGGCTGTTCTTGCTTCCTCTCCAGTGGGGAGCAACAAGGGCTGTTTGGAGGGAGGCCCTGATGCCCAGAAAACCCATATGAGGGCTTGAACCAAGGCGCAATGATTTTATTTTTGAAGCCTATGGTGGTGGTGTTGTTTGAGAAAGGCAGGTTTGGAAAGATGCTTATTGAGGGTTCAGCATTTGATTAAAAAGCAGCAGTTTGGGATTTGTGTGCTAGGAAGCACAGTTTGATAGAGGGGGTGGAGGCAGGGCCAGCAGAGTTGCTGGCCAGGGTCGGGGTAGGGTGTCTGGGGAGCTTGTGCCCAGTTTGTGGGTGAAGAAAGACATGTAGCATCTTGGATGGAAGTCCATGCCTGGGCCTCATGGCAGTGCTTAACCATGTTTGGGGGCTTCTTTCCACTGGAGTCCCCCAGGAATTCTGGGGGCTGGCCAAGACAAAGGGTAAAGGAAGGAGACAGCTCTCAGAACATGCCCACCGGCTCAGCCTTCCAGACTGTGCAGACTTCCTTCCTTTACTCCTCCCTGCTTCCTTTAGGGCAAATGACCCAGCAGAACCACATGGAAATTTTAGGCCTTTTTCATATCTATTAAAAATCTAACCCCTGGAAAAAAACCAAATCTCTGCTTCACCCTATTACCTGAAAAGAGAACTGCAGCTGCTTAGAGAAAGGGAATTGAAACATGCTTGTGGGATCCCTCCAAATTACAGGCAAAGAAAGTCAAGAGTCAGTGGAACCGGGCCTGAGTGTGAGCAGGTTGGGGTACCAAGATGGGCTGAGAACCCAAGAAGGCCAGGGGAGCACTCTCTTCACCCTTTCCCTCCCCTCCCCTGTCCTCTTTTTCCCTTTCTTTTCTGGAGTGTTAAAGACCTAGTCCACCACCCCAGGCTCAGATGCCAGACCCAGTGGGAGAAGGCTGCTGGGACACAGAATGGGGAGCCTTTGTATAGTTGGTAAAGTACTGTAGCCCCACGGCTTCTCCTCTGGACCCTCGCCTCCTGTTGTCTGCCAGCCCAGCTCCTGACTCCTCCTCATGCAATTAGAAGAATTCCAGCTCTCCCAGAGCCTGGCTCTCAGCAGGGCTGGGAAAGCACTTTCTTTCATGGTAGCAGCCTGCCTGCCTGCAGCTGGGCTTGTCTGTACTCGCAGGTACATTCCTGCAGGCTTCAGGAGGCAGTGACTAAGCAGGCCTGAAACATAGGAGCAGACCCCAGGGAAGCGGGTGGGAGTGGGGCTGGGCCTTTTGGGGTAGCACCCTCCCTCCCCTCCCTGCCCTCACCCTCCCAGACCCTTTTGCTGAATTATCAGTGGACTGAGATTGAAGTGTGATGGTAAGGGGTCCGCTTAGCCCTGGCCTGTTGACTGGACATTAAACCAGGCTTAGAGCTGTGATCATTGGAGAACTGTCTTCATGTCCCGAGGCCATGTGCAAATGAGGCATGAACCACTCTCCAATGTCTTCTCTTACTGCCCAGTGACTCAGAGCCATCCTCAAAGCCATCTGGGCTCTCATTGGTCATTCTAGGAAGTGTGTCCAGTGGAGGCCTCTCCAAGCACCATGATGGTTCCAGCACTACCCATTAGAGACCTAAGCAGAGTGCTTGGGGAGGGAGCTGAGTATGGAGCCCCTAACCATTCCTGCCAGGGACTGGAGGGAGGTCAGAGCCCCATTTAGCATAAAAGGAATGGGGCGTGGAGGTTGAAAGCACAGCGGGCCACAGAAGAGGGGAGGGGGAAGCCCTAGAGTTCCTGACTCATAGAGCAGATTGCTAGGGAAACCTAATGAAAGACTTTCCTTCCCACTAATTTCTCTTTTTTAAACCTGCTCTTAAGCATACAGGCAGGTACTAGATGAAATAATGCCCTCCTCCCTCCTGGCAGTTCCTTTCATAAGGAAGAATGTAAAAGTCCAAGGCTGCAGTCCTCACAGAGTCTCCTCATAAGGCAGGATTGGAGGCAAATTCTAGGCCCCAAAGGTAATAGAAACAGGCTTTGTCCCTATCTTCTTTGGCTGGCACTTAGCTCCAGTCTGCTACTTGGGAGGTACGAGGGGCTGCCTGCTGTCACTGCCACCCTGGAGGGCCCCCCCAGCAGGGCCGTGTGGCCTCACCGGCTGAGGAGCACTCACAGCCTGATTGTGCTTCGTGTTTGGGGACTTCCTTTCCATGGGCTGAACAAAGGGCTTTTGTGCCGAGCGGAAGCTCATTCTCATCTGTCTCACCCCTGTTTCCTTTGTTTCAGATCGAGAAGACCAGTCCATTCTGTGCACGTAAGTGGGGTTTTTTTTTTAATGTCTTGATGCTATGTTCCATGTTTTCTTCCCTGGCCTGGCCTGTATTTGAGGAGGGATGGATTTGTGTGTCATGAAGGAGCATTTATCTCCCTTTCAGAATGTTTTTGATCCCCAGGTTCCTGTTCCCAAGTGACAGGGCCTGGCTTCTATTTCCATTCAGTGCCATCTGACTCCACTATGGGGATGGCCTTTATCTCAAAGTGAGAGATTTAATTTACTTCCCCAAGGAGCTGTAGAGAATGCTCTCGGCTCCAGGCAGAAGTCTCCTCTACCTGGCTACCTGACTCCCCAAGTCACAGCACCACTCCCTCCAAAGAGGAAAGCAATCCTACTCTTCCTGAAAGAGTTAATAATGGTCTAAAACATTTTGTTTTTAGTCCAAGTACGATTTTGAAGGAACTTAAACAAGTTTAAGTCCCTTTGACCCCCCAGCAGCTGCCTGCGATTCATTCCTAAACCATTTGGATATGAAAGCTGCCAAATGACCTGGCCAAGCTGTGGACACAAATTTACTTCTGCCAGGCCTCCTGAGGACCATGGGAAACTCTCTGAGCAGGGATTCCACAAAGCAGTCTTTGGCTATAGCCAGCAATCTGGTCATTAGAGGGCTTGGAATCCCATGGCTGTTGAACAGGGTAAAAAGGCCAGGAGAGGAGATTTATGAGTCTCTGACAGCAGCTGGAACTGAGAATAACCGTGGGGACGACGAGGGGCTTGGAGGTGGGGGCGGGACTTGAGGAGCCTTAGGGCTTGGGGTACTGAGTGCCTGCCGCCATGACCACATATCCATTTTGGTGCTGTTTCCTCCCTGTGCTGAGATGGGCTAAGATCTACGTACAGCTATCTCAGCTCATGTGGGGTGTTTCAGGAGCTCTCCCTGGGAAGCTCTGCCCTCCTGAAAAACCAGAATGAAGTAGGAGCTATAGGCTCGGGCCAGAGTTCAGAATGGGCCAGAGGGGAAGGGACAAAGGGCCCTGCAGAAGTGGCTGCTCCAGAGAAGAGTTTGGAGGGGGGAGGAGGAGCAGAGGCCCTGAGCCATGACTAGGGATGAGCAGAGAAAGAGAAGGGTCAGACAGGGGGAGAGATGAAGGAAGTACGAGAAACTTGGGCAGTGGGGATTGGCCTTAGAATGTCATGGTAGCAGGACCAATAGGAAGGAAATCGGGGGGGAGCCCAGATCTGCCACTCAGACCATTAGTGTGACTGGAGGGAGCCCCAGGGTGGACCAGAAGATCAAACCCAACGATTGCGCCAGCCGTGGAAGAGCCGTGGCAGGGCTGGGGGAGGAGGGAAGCCCTTCCCAGGAGCATCCTGTACACGCTGCAGCCCTTGCTTGCATCTCTTCCTCAGGGGGGAGTCAGGAGCTGGAAAGACGGAAAACACCAAGAAGGTCATTCAGTACCTGGCCTACGTGGCTTCTTCACACAAGACCAAGAAGGACCAGGTGAGTCTCCTCTCTTGCTCTCCTGTGGTTCATGTTGGGCACTTGAGTAGGGAGGGTTACTGATCTCAGGAAATGAAGAGGGTGGGCGGCAGACTGCCCTTGGCACTGGCTGGACCCAGCGTCTTCCCAACACCTCCACGGAGATGCCCTTAGTAAAGGCCTGAGCTGGCCATGCCAGTGGGGAGCACTTTGGAGAAATCCATTCCCACTGAACGCCTGCCCCAGGGAGGGCTTCCTCGTAGCCTGGGCCTGGGTCATGACTTAAAAAGAAGCCAATTTTATTGATGTATTTTGGTTTTATGTCCCACTGTGTTTTTCCCTGCCTCCCTCTTCTAGAGAATCAGCCCTTGTAACAGTTAAATAAAAAGCAAAAACAATTTAGTAAAACTAAGACATCAAAAAAGTCTGAGCTGTTTGCATTTAGGGTGCATTTTGAAGGCTTTGCCAGTGGTCCAGGCCTTGGTAACCTAAGCTGGGGTGTGAATGACTGCAGGATGGGGGGTGGAGGTGGGTTGGGAGGGGGGGTGGTAGAGGTTTTGCTTTAGCTTAACCCTGGCAGCTCTCAGAGATAATCTGGCATGACATGGTGGGCGGGCGGGTCCCACTGAAGAGCTGGTCATCCCCTGTGTCAGGCTGGGGTGCTGGGCAGGCATCAGTTCCAGCTGTGTGCTTCTGAGTCCTGTGCTAATGTCGGTGGGGGCTGTCCCCCCAGGAAAGAGGCCACCTCGACTGTTGTCTTACGTGCATTTTTCCCCCTCCCTTGGTGGATTATGGTCGAACTCGCCAGTCGTGTCCTTGCTAGGTGAGCCGCACGTTTACTGCACGTTTTGCACCAGGAATGCGTGTTCTCCCCATCGTGTGTCCTGATTTTTTCCCCCAATCAGCTTTTCACTCCACACCATATCACCTGCAGCTAGAATGATTCTCATAGATTGGTGCTCACTGTTTGGAGGGGAGGTTGAAGGCTAGAGATTTGTGATTCATAGTGACCTGCTTTTGTGCTCGGGAGTGATTACTGCTAATTGGTCCCAGAGCCTCATCACCCATTACTCAGTGAGCCACGCTCCAGGCCCTCTAACCTGAAACGTGGTCTAGCACAGTGTGCCTGAAATGTCCCTGTTCTGGGGCCTGAGCTCAGTGGGATCGTGTGGGGAGTCACTGGTAGCATCCTTGCCCACTCTGTTGCAAGCCAGATGTGGACAGGACCTGCCCCCTGCCTGGAGGTCACCGTGGCTGCAAGGCAAGCCTGCAGGGAAGTGTCCCTCTGGCTGGGGGCTGGCAGTCAGTCTTAAGCATGACTGTGTGTCTCTCTCTCTTTCACGTGCACTCACATTTCTGTGCCAGTGGTATCCTCGGTAGCTTTCAAGGTGGACTTGGCTCCTCTTGGTACCTGGACCTCTTCGCAGGCCGTGTGCAGCATATCCAGAAGTGGTGTGGAGGGGGGCATTGTCTTTGCATGCAGACCTGGGGTGTGGACACTCTAATGTCTTAATGAGAACAGACTTCTGGGATTGAGCCAAGTGGAACCTTCTAGGTGCCAAGCCCTGCACGACTCTGATGTTTTTTCCATGGGGCGTTAGTGGTTATATTTAGAAGCTCTTAAAGTTTCATTTTTCCCGCCTTCCCCACCCCTCTTTTATTTTCCGTTCCTCACTTTTTAGGAGGTTTATTTTTAAAACTGAGCCATCAGGTTGGGCCTTGGAACTCCAACTATGCTTTTTTTTTTAAAGTTTCTTGTCCCAGTGAAATAAAGTATTTCTTGAATCTCTGTTGTCCTCTGTCTTGTGGGGTGGACGCTGTCCTTGCTGTTGGGTTTGACCCCACATAGACTGCTGCCAGATGGGAGTGTAGAGGAGGCCCCAGTTGGGAATAATTTGTGTGGTTTGAAATAATCAGGGAAAGCTTCCTGGAGGAGAAAGTGGAAGTTTCTGGCCATTCTGTCAGTGGGCTTGGCCACAGTCTAGTCTCTCTCTGGGCCTTCGAGCCCCATTGTCCGTTACTGAGCTCCTTGTTCTTTGGTTGGACAGACCCAGTGTTCGAGCCAGTGGCTCATTTAGTCTTTAAAAGGAAAGATCTGTCTGTCTCTCTGTCTGTACTGATCAGTCTGTCTGTCTGTCTAATCTGTGTTAGCTACTTTCTGTGAACCCAAGGCCCAAATCCCTTCTTTCTTCAAGGAGCTACCCAGGCCCCAGGGGCCCACACAGGACTTTGTCTTTCGCCTTTGTCTGGAGAGGAAGATGTGGCCGAAGGCTTGAACTTGGCCATGCAGAAGGCCTCATCTGGCAGAGGTGGTCACCTTGGCCAAGCAGGCTTTCCTATAAGGCCTACTGGCTGTGCTAATGCCCTCCCGCCATAGTCCATTACCCAGGCACATGCTGGGTCTTTGTAGAAGCTGTGAACATATTCTAAAAAGAGCTCATAATTGTATGTTAGGCATAGTTGATTGCATTTTAAAATCTACAGCATGGTTAATTAAAAATAGATTAAAAAAAAAAAAGAAAACCCAGCAGTTAGTTGTCTTGTTCTTCAGTGTGGTGGTCTCTCTGCCCTTAGAGTGGGAGCTCTGGGGTGTGTGCCTTTCCTTCCTTCCATGTACCCTCCTTAGGGTCCTAGACATGGACCTGGGGGCCTCCTCAGAGCAGGCAGAAGGCCTAGCTGGTCAGGAGAGGCAGAGGCTCCCAGAGCCCACCTCTCCTCAGCAGGAAAAGGAGAGTGAGGTGGCTTAACTGGGGGTGGGGTCAGGTGGCTGGACATGTGGCTGGAAAGCAGGCCTCCTCTCAGACTTCTAAAAGCTGTCGCAGCCAGCCTTCCCAGGCCAGCCCTCCTTCAACAGTGCAAGAGTGCGTGGGAAGCCTGGAAGTTGGCTGTCTCTGCTGGTGCCAGAAACATCCATGTAGCTGTGCTCCTCGTTTGTCCGCTCTGTGGTCTGGCCTGTTGATTGGTTTGTTCTCCATGGGGAAGGTATTACACTTCTTGACCCATTGATAGGAGGGTCCCGTCTCTGTCTGCTCTTTGCATTTCTTGCTGTTTGGGTCCTGTGTACTGGAAGGCTGCATGTAGTCAGGGGAATCCCCGCTGCTGGTCCCATTCTCCATGATGAGCCGAGCCTGGGCTTGGTCTGTCCCTTGTAAATGAGCACAGGCCACTGCCTGGCTCACGCAGATCTCCCAACCCAGTAGGAGGTGGCAGAAGGGGGAACCAAGGCTGCTTGCTCACCCATCACCAGTCTTGTTTTAGGTGAGTCAGCAAGTGGCCAGGCCTGACCCCCAGTGAGGGGAAGTCTCTGACTGTCAAAGGTGGCAGAACCCTGGAGGAGAAGTAAAGAGACCAGCGTCCTTCATGCTGACCCTGCCCCTTAGTAGAGTGGCCCTGTGACCTCTATTAGGTGTCAGATGGGGACGGTGCCTGGCCTGCTGGTCTGCCTGCCTCACGGGGTTGGTGTGAGGACAGAGGTGGCACTGGAGCCTAGGTTCCTTATTTCTTAGGTGGGGATGATGGGCGTGCTGTTACCTCTAACTAGCATTCTTGGTCATGGATGGGAAAGTCCATGACAAAATGGCTGGGGCAGTTAGTCTTACTACCCTGTTGTCGATGCTGGCTAGAGTCCCATGTGCCACGTGTCCAGAGCTTGCCTGCCAGGAGACAGCACAGGCTGGCTTGGAGGTGCCCGTCATGTATTGTCTCTTACTACCTGCATGACCTTGGGCAAGTCACGAACACCTCTGGACCTGAGTTTTTCTCCTGCAAAAAGAGGGGATTGAACTAGATTCCCTCCCCCTGCTCCCCCCACTTCTCTGTAGCCTGTGGCCCTCAGGACAGGTAGGAAATGCTGTCAGCATCATTCTCAGTCTGAAGGTGAAGAGTCTTGGTCTGAGCTTCAGTGATGAGCCAGGAGCCCCCTGCAGGCAAGGTGTAGCCAAGGGACCTTAGAACTAGGAGGGAGCTACCCCATCAGGGGCCAGAGAGGGCGGGCTGGCCAGGCTTGGCGCCAGCCACCGGACTGGTGACCTGACCTGCAGCAAGGCATTCCCCTCCCGAGCTGTCGTCTCCTCGTTTTTTCAGTGAGTCGATTGTTCCAGGGGCCATCCAGCAATGCCCCTGGTGGTACGCCTTGTCCTTCTGGGGCCAGGGCTCCCAGGAAGACCAGGGGCTGTGCACAGGCCACGGAAGGCAAATCAGCAGGAAGTGTCTGCCCTGGTTCTGGGGCCATTGACCGAGCCTTATCACTGAGTGCCCCTGTTGCTCTGGCTTGTTTCACAGGGGGAGCTGGAGCGGCAGCTGCTGCAGGCCAACCCCATCCTGGAGGCCTTTGGGAATGCCAAGACTGTGAAGAATGACAACTCTTCCCGATTTGTGAGTTGTTCCTGCCCTGTCCCAACAGCTTCCTTCAGGACTCAGCCCTGCTCCTGCGCCCACTGCCTTCCCCTCTTCTCAGGGCAGTAGCTGGTTTTGCCCTGCCTTGTATCCCCCTCCCACACTTAGTATATAGCTTGGTTTGCTGGAACCAGCTATGTCTGTTCTTTCCTATTCAGTCAAAGGTCCTGGCCTCTGGGTGCTTTCAGATTGGGTATTGCCTTCTGGGAGGGGAGGATTGCCCTGCTTTAATATCTACTAAGTGTAGTTCTGATACTTAGCCCCACTTCCCTGATGAACTGGGCTAGGTCTGCTGGCCTCTTATGTCCACAAAAAACTCATTTCTAAGAGGAGATGGCAGTAAGAGGCCTTCAAGGGCAGGGCATGGAGGAAGTTGTGCATCTCTTAACTTTGGCCCATGGCTGAGGAGCCAGGTGAACTGGCCCCATTTCCTGGCCCTTAGTATGACCCTAGTGCCTGCTGAAGAAGGATAGAGCTGTGCCCAACCCTTCAGAAGTGCTGGCACATGAGCTAGGCCCATAGATGAATGAACTCTCCCAGCTCGGGCGAGATGACCAGAGCACAGGGACATGGGTCCACCTCTCTGATTTCTTTCTTTCTCTCTCCTCAGGGCAAGTTCATTCGAATCAACTTTGATGTCAATGGTTACATTGTGGGAGCCAACATTGAGACTTGTATCCTTGCTGCTGACCCATTCACAGGTTCTAAGATGGAACAGGAAGAGCGCCTGGCTTGGCTTGGGGCTCAGGAGAGGACTTGGCTGTTTAAGCCAGCTTCTCCATTCCTGGAGGGTGGCTCCGCTCTGGGGTTGGGACCCTACCCAATACCAAGTCGCCAACATGAGGTTTTTATCAAACTCTTCACCAAGATCGCCGAGGGACATGGTTCTTTCCTTCTTTTGCTTTGTCTTGTCTCTCTGTGGTTGGGTTGTTTGGGTTTTAGGACTATAGTTATCCTTTCATATCATGACTTTCCCCATTGCAGTCTTGTTATATCACAGGTTGGCATAAGAAGTTAAATGGGGATTTGGGGGGAATTTTGTGGAAGTTGCAGACAAAATGTGAAGGCCAGAAGATGACAGAGAAAAAGTTTAGAAACTCAGAAATGCATGAAATATATGTGTGGTATTGTATACTATCACCATATTTTATATTTCTTTTTCTTTTTTTTTTTGGAGGGGAAAAGGTAGGGCAATTGGGGTTAAGTGATTTGCCCAAGGTCACACAGCTAGTTTTTTTTTGTGTTAAGTGTCTGAGGTCAGATTTGAACTCAAGTCCTCCTGATTCCAGGGCCGGTGCTCTATTCACTGCGCTACCTAGCCGCCCTGACATATTTTATATTCTAATGCCATAAATATACAGTTTCTTTTCTAAAGTTAAATAATAAGGTAAAGGTTGTGAAAAGAATGTGAAAGCCAGAAGATGCCTAATATTTTAACTTAACATTGACCTGCGTATAGCCTATGACCAAATGCTTAACCCAGATCTTACAGTATGGTACTGTAAACATTCCCACAAAAGAAAAAGAAAAAAATCAGACTTGTTCTGTGGTATGGAGAGAGGGCCATCAAATTATTGATGGATTTTCCAGATTGTGGGGATACCGTGCTCCTAATCCCTGCCATGGGGAAGGGATAGCTACAGAGTCTGGTAGAGTGAGGATGGTGGGATTCTGAGTTGGGATCTTCATTGCAGGAAAGCATTTCCTGCACGTGCTGGCTACGAGCTGACCTCAGGTTTGGCCACCATATTGATTTCAGAACTCAAATGAGGGTTATTTTGAAACACTTTCCCTTTTTCACTAAGGGCATTATAATTCCATAATTCTTTTTTGTGCCTGGCCCCTTAAATTACTCAAGATACTGCTGTGAAGTAAACACAAAGACCTCTTAGATCTCTCAATAGATTGGATCCTAGGTGGTTTGTTTTGACTTTTCTACATAACTTTTTGCCTAATGAGGTTCTTGGTCTTTCCATTGGGAATTTTTCTTCCCTTTTCATTGCATTTTATCCAGAATAGCTCCTTGACGTTTTCAAAGATCTTTTGGAGAAATCACGGGCCATCCGTCAAGCCAAGGAGGAACGGACCTTCCATATCTTCTACTACCTGCTGTCTGGGGCTGGAGAACACTTAAAGAGTGAGTTATTGGGAGATACAAAGAGTCCAAACCTTGTGTGTAGAGCCAGGAACCAGTGAAGGCAGGAGAGGCAACCACCAAGGCCCAACCCAGGCGATTGCTTTAATATTTTCAGAAGTGCATGTTTATTAATGCTAAAACAATCCGATCTTCATAACATGTATGTAAAATCATATGTGACAGTCCACATGGAAGCTGGAAGTTGTCAGGTGTTGTCTTGGGTGCCTTGGCTTGTCTCAGCTTGGCCGGCACGCAGACTTTCCTCTGTGCTCCAAGCCCCTGCTTCATTGACCCTGGGAGTTAGGCAGGGCGGGCAGTCTCTCCATTATCTTTTTTTTTTGCCATCTCAGCAACTTGTCTTCCGTTTCTGGGTCTATATTTGTTCATAGGCTAATGCCATAATAACTCATATTTACATAGTGACCTCTGTGTATCAAGCATCCTGCCACTAGTGGGTGTGGGGATTGAGCAGAATGGAGACGAGGCCTCTCACTGGGTGAGGCCCATGGCCTAATTCTGCCTCAGAGTTTAAAACGGTTCTTCCCAGTCTTTTGGTCCTGCTTCCTCCTTGCTGAAGTGAGGGCACGGATGAAGTGCTCTCCAGCATTGCCCCTTGCAGCCCCCGATCCATGTCCTCCCGAGATTCAGGGATTTTTGCCTTTGCAGCCGACCTGCTGTTAGAGCCATACAACAAGTATCGATTCCTGTCCAATGGGCACGTCACCATCCCCGGCCAGCAGGACAAGGACATGTTCCAGGAGACCATGGAGGCCATGAGGATCATGAGCATTCCTGAGGAGGAGCAAATGGGTACGGCCACGGGGGAGCGGGAGGGGGACAAGGTCTTTTAAGAGGAAGAGACCGGGTCTGGCTTGCTGCCATTGTTCCTGTCTTGGGCCAGCATCAGCAGGGAAGGGCGGGGTTGGCGGCCCATGTGGTAGGACTGTCTTCCTTTCCCTCTCCTCCCACCTCTGCCCCTCTCTTGGAAATGTCACTGTAGTCCATGGCTCTGTTCCAACTACTCCCCACCTCCCTAGAGACTGGCTTTGAGGAAACTGGAGAATTTGGTGTCTTTCAGTTGAGTTGAATAGAAAGGAGGATCCCTGAGCTGCTGATTTACTCAGCAGCTGATTTCAGAATGGAAAACATTGTCTTTTAAGAACTTTGTGGCCCAGGTCTGCCTCCATCATAAGGAAATGTAGAGGATTGTAAACTTTGGGGTGCCTTGGGCAGTCTCCGTCTGGCTCAGAGGAGGACGCTTCTGCCTTTCATCAGGCTTTGGAACCTTAGTTCCCCGGTTCTCTTTATTTCAGTTGAGACGATGAGAAGGGAGCTGTTTATCCCAATTTGGTTCTACTTCTATTCAGTGGAAAGATTTAAAAAAAACAACCTCTCCATGTGCTCCAGGATTCCCAGCAGTTAGATAGGGGAGAAAAGACATGCATAGCCTCCTCAGAGAAGAGGGCTCCTGTTCTAAGGGCAGGGCACATAGACATGTGATTGTGAAATCTGAAGAAGAGGGAGATCACTTGACCTGGAGCCTGGAAGTTGGGCTTCCTGGGGGAGGTAGGTCACCCAAGCAAGGGGAGCAGGATAGGGGTGGGGAGGTCAGGTTATGGAGCACCCACTCCTCTGTTTACTTGTGCTCTGACAGCCGTGGCAGTGAAGAGGAATCCAGGACTGGCCTGACAGGGCCACCCTGTGCTCTAATGACTGTGGCGGCTCAGCCGGCCTAAACTTGGCCTTTGCGTCCCTCTCCACAGGCTTGTTGAAAGTGATTTCAGGGGTCCTTCAGCTCGGCAATATCGCCTTCAAGAAGGAACGCAACACTGACCAGGCCTCTATGCCAGACAATACAGGTACAGTGCCACTTGGGTGACCCCACCATAGTGCAGCCCGTGACCATCCTGCCTGTCTCCAGCTAGCTGAGCGGCAGAATTTTTGTTGGACTTACTTGGGAGGAGAAAGTTTCTTAAACACAAGAGACTATGAATAGAAAAAGGGGCATAGTCCTTGCCCTCCAGAAGCTCCGTGTGATTGGTAGAGACCACACAAGAAAAATGTACAGACTAGAAAGGCCTTGCACAGTGGACAGTAATGGCAGGGTACCTAGGAGGCAGGATGGGGGAGAGGGAATTTAGGGCCCAAAGGGCAGGGGACGAGCCTGAGGGGCATTGGCATAGTGGGTAGGAGAGCCTGCTGGGCCTCTAGCTTGTCGCAAGCAATAAAGTTGCTGACTCCTTCTAGCCCTAAGCCTTTGTAAGCATTTAAGTGCCTTGGAAAGGCTATGGCCAAGGAGAAAGGCTGCCCCTAGAGGCTGTGGGCCTTACTGCTCCAGCTGTAGGCTGGCCTGTGATAGAGAGAGGAGAGGGCAAGGGGACCTCTAACATTGGGTGAACTTACTTTTAGCCTTTCCCACTTTGTACAGAGCTTTAGGATCGGTACCTGAAGGGATGTCTGTCTGCATCTCTCTGGTTTTCAGAGGGTGTGATGGGCACTTTAATGTTGAAAGGCTTGTGGCCCAGTGGGTGGGCGGGCACTACTGGACAGGGGCCCTCTGACCTGGCCTCGTGCAGAGGGCCAAGGCACTGCCCTGATCTTCCTGAGGGTTTAACTTTCTCTCTTCTTGGATTGATCCTGGGTGCCTGAATGCCTACAGCTGCCCAGAAAGTCTCCCACCTTCTGGGGATCAATGTGACTGATTTCACTCGAGGGATCCTCACGCCTCGCATCAAGGTTGGACGGGATTATGTCCAGAAAGCCCAGACCAAAGAACAGGTACGTCCTTCAGTCACGCCGACTGTCTCGTGGCAAATGCTTAAAAAGAGTTTGATTTTTATTGGTGTCTTTTGTTTTCACATCTACTCCTGTCACCAGTCATATTCCCCATCCCAGAGAGACTCACAAACAATAAAAAGAGAGGGGGGATATCCGCCTAATTGATCCATACACTGAGAAAGTCCAAAAAATCGATGCAGTGTCCCACGTCCACATGTCCCAGCTCCCAGGGGAGGTGGTTCTTAATGGACAGGCTGGGAAAATGGATCTATTTTCTGATGGGGGGGAGTAAGAGGGAGTCGGGAGGGCCCCATCCCTTTAAGCTGACTCAGTAGGGGGCCATTTCTATCACTGTGTGTGTGTGTGTGTGTGTGTGTGTGTCTGTGTGTGTGTATGAGTGTGTGTGAGTTGTCTTTCTCCCACAGCACCACACCACCCTCATCATAGACCACTCATTTCTGCTCTGGGGTGCCCAGATTGCTGACCAGGGTTGATTTGTCTCCCTTAGTTTTACTGGTGACATTACTGTAACTGTGAGATGAGCAAGACTTGAGGGTCTTCCATTGGGTCACTGAGTAGATCAGAGCTCACACTCACACTCTCACTCTCACCCTCACACTCACACTCACCCTCACACTCTCACTCACACTCACTCTCACTCACCCTCACCCTCATACTCTCACTCACACTCACACTCACTCTCACTCACACTCACTCTCTCACTATCTCTTACCCTAACATACTCTCACACACTCACACCCACTCCCATTCTCAAGACATGCTGTTAGATTCATGGTGGTTGGGGCCACAGCTGCCAGGGAAGCTCCTCATTCACTTTTTCCGTGGCCTTCCCGCTTCCCTGCCCTTACAGGCTGACTTTGCCATTGAGGCTTTGGCTAAAGCTACGTATGAGCGGATGTTCCGCTGGCTCGTGATGCGCATCAACAAGGCCCTGGACAAGACCAAGAGGCAGGGGGCCTCCTTCATCGGCATCCTGGACATCGCCGGCTTTGAGATCTTTGATGTGAGCCTCTCCCCCATTGTTGGCAGCGGCTCCTGGCAGCCCGGGCGTGGGCCGGACCCTGCCGTGCCCGGTGTCCTCGCTGCAGGGCTGGGCCTCATCCCCGGGGTGGCGGGTGCTTGCTCCTAAGGACTAGCCTCACCCACCCTCTGGCCTCTTTGCAGCTGAACTCGTTCGAGCAGCTGTGCATCAACTACACCAACGAGAAGCTGCAGCAGCTCTTCAACCACACCATGTTCATCCTGGAGCAGGAGGAGTATCAGCGTGAGGGCATTGAGTGGAACTTCATTGACTTTGGCCTGGACCTGCAGCCCTGCATCGACCTCATCGAGAAGCCTGTGAGTGCCGCCCCTGGCCCCTCTCCCCTGTGTTCTCTGGCCGGGATCACTGGGAGACCTGAGGAGCCTTCATGCGGCCCGCGTGCTGCCAGGCCAGCTCAGTTAACCTTTCCCCATCTGTGGGATGGGGGCGTGTGGCCCGCCAGATGGCAAGTGTCCTACATTCAGCACGAGGCTCCTGATTGTCTGATCCCCGGGCCTAGGGCTGAGCAGCTTATGTGCTCATCTGATAGGTCTGAGCCAGCAGGCATGGGCCTGCACGGAGGCCAGTCAGCCGGCCTGGGCATGGGTTTGCAAAGGGGAGAGCCTGGAGAGCCTGGATGCTCTGGAAGCAGGCAGAAGTCTGCTTCCACCACCCCATTGCGGAGCACAGCGTATTTCTCCATGTGATGGGCGTGCCCTCTTATAACAAAGCTCTCTCCACTAATTTCTTTTTTTTTTAAAGCAATCGGGGTTAAGAAACTTGCTCAAGGTTACACGGCCAGTTATTTCTGGGTGTGGTGCTGAGTATCTGAGCCCGGATTTGATCCCCAGGTCATCCCGACACTGGAGCCGGTGCTCTTACTCGCTGAGCCACCCGGCCGCCCCCTGTCTCTCCACTAATTTCTGATGGAAAGATCTTCCTTGATAGAGTCTGGAGCAGGGCTGGGGAAGCTGCGGCCTCCAGGCCACATGTGGGCCGTGCGGTCCTTGGACACAGCCCCTTTTATTGAGGGGATCCTGGTTGGAGTCCTTAGACTTGGCAAGCCTCCTGCTGACATTGCTGTGCACTGCACAGATTTGTAATGGGCAGTAGTAGTACTCCTGTGCAGAGGAGTAAACTGGGCCTCTTAGGAGTTGAGTCACTTCCCTCTGGATGAGTAAATGTCTGGGATTTGAAGCATGTCCCATGACTCCAGGCTAGGGCTCTGTCCATTGCACCCCCACCTGTGGGGTTGTATCAACCTTAAAATTCCTGGTTACCTCTTGCATGCATGTATAGTCTCGATTTGCATCCTTTTCTGGAGTACTGAGCAGGGTTGTTCTGATCTGGAACATAGACCTCATTTTCTCTCCTTCAGTAAAACATGAGTTAACTTGGATCATTTAAGAAATTTAATTTTCCATTAATGGAACCTTTTGATTCTCAGTCAAATCCAGATTCCATTGTTTTAAAGGTTTCAGTTGGCTGAGAATTTATGGTATAAGACTGCGTTGTCAGGGTGGTGTGGACAGTTGGCTTCTCCCCCTTCAGAGCCTGAATCCTTTGTCCTGTTCTCTGTGCTCCCTTCAGGCGGGCCCCCCTGGCATTTTGGCCCTTTTAGATGAAGAATGCTGGTTCCCCAAAGCCACAGACAAAAGTTTTGTAGAGAAAGTGGTGCAGGAACAGGGCACGCACCCGAAGTTCCAGAAGCCCAAGCAGCTGAAAGACAAAGCTGACTTCTGTATCATTCACTATGCTGGCAAGGTAAGGAGCAGCCTGACTCCCTCTCTGGAAGGCTGTGGAGAGGTAATGGAAGGGTCATCTAAGGTCCGAGGGGACCAAGCCAGCCTCTGGCAGCAGGCTTCTCGAAGGGATCTTGGTGCTTGGTCCAAGCTGACTTGACTGGCATATGATGCCTCCTGTGCTCTCCTGCCCAGTCCCACCTTATTTGAGAAGATCCATCCATCAGGACTAAATCTGACCATTTATACATGTCCTGAGAAATGTTGCCTCCATGGGAAATCTTTTCCCAAGGTATTTTGGTATGGGCATTTCTGCGGAATACACCCATTCTGTTCACAGGACGTGATCACATACTGAAGTCCTGCTGGGCACGGGCTCATTCCCGATTTCTGCAGACCCGCATTGCCCTGGGCACGCACAGGGTCTTTCTGGCCGGGTCACATCCATCCCCAGGCTGCCCAGTTCTTGTGATAACCAAGGACCCTTCCTCTTTCAGGTTGACTATAAAGCTGATGAATGGCTGATGAAAAACATGGACCCCCTGAATGACAATATCGCCACGCTTCTCCATCAGTCCTCAGATAAATTTGTCTCCGAGCTCTGGAAAGATGGTACGCCCTTGGCCCTCTGGATTGTTATTTCTGTGAGCTCTGGTCTCCTCTCTTTGTAGGCAGAGCCCCCAGATGAAGTCTGCTGCTCAGCCTCTCCACCCCCACCCCCACACACCTCTGCCAGGTAGCTTCTGATGTCGGT